>NC_141914.1:28273888-28425403 GCF_057802395.1 Ceratotherium simum simum | reverse complement strand
AATAAAGAAAGTGGACAGTCAAGAGGAAGAGTTTGTAGATAGTCAAGAAATAAATCAAAATTCTCTCACATATGTTTTAGACATGTTTTTGTTTTCATTTACTTTAAGTCCTGCTTGAATCTAAGGGATATCAGTAGATGAAAAAGATATTAAAGGCTTCATCCTGTAGTAGGTGTGTAATTACTGCAATGGAATATTCTAGCAATAAGTGTGAAGAAAGAACTCAACACATGTTGTGTTGAAATACTGTTTGTAGCAATGTTTTATGTTTTGGTTTTTTATTTTAATCTAAAGCAAAAGTTGTATACATCTTTTGATCATATTTCAAATGAATGTGGAAAGTTAACTCAGCAAATAAATTAACCCTACTTTCTGTACATTATCGCTAAGCACTCAAACTTCAAGCTTTAAAATTTAAAAGATAAGAAATAGGCTTGATCAAAGAAATTAAGTCTGAGTAAATTGTGTAATGTATTCAATTACTTTAGAAATAATAAATTCCTTTGAAATTAACTGGTAGCTTTCAGAAAATTCAAAATTATATAGTGTGATCTGAAGCAATATTTAAAATAGAAATTTTTCGGAGGAAAAAAAAATCCCAAGTAAATGCTCAAGATTTGAAATATATACAGTGCTTTTTGTGTTTGTTTTATATATGTCTTTAAAAATAATTTAGTAAAATGCACTGTCAGTGTATTGAAAAAGAGGCTGCATGTTGTAACTTTTCTTTCATACTGTAAGATGTTAACTGAATTAACGACATATTTCAATCTTAGTCTTGTTTGTTGACTGTAACCAACTTTACACACAGTCACTGTGTTCTAACACAGCACCAAAAGTATGCATGATACTGAGTGGGGTAAAAATACGCTTGCCATTGATACAGAACTGCATTTCTTTGTGTAATACCATTTCCCATTCTAAGTCCTTCCTTTCCTTTCCTTATGTGGTGGTTTATGGACTTTATTCCCACTACAGACTTAAAACATTTCAGTTTCTCAGTAACATTTTTAACATTCATTTAGCTATTTTGAAATACTACATATGGAAATTATATATTTAGATATTTAATATATGTATCATGAATTTGTGATATTTTATCAGTTCTTATATTTATTATACTCTGTCTCTCTTGCAGTATAGCATTAATAACAATAAGTAATTAAACAGAGTATATAGTATTGAAAATATAGAGAAACTGGAGGGTAATATGTTTCTTCATATGTTTTCCTTACACATTTTAGTCTTGTTTGCTTGTGCTATTTTCACTTTTAATAAATTCTTCACCTGGAGGATGTTAAATGTAATACAATTAATACATTTCTTAACTAACAAGCATTTCTTTCTGTCCTATATTATGATATCTTTATGATATCTCATTTTGGCTAACTGCAAAGATATCAAAAATTAAAACATTTTAAACTTCATGTTTCTTTTGGTTGTTTGCTGTGAAACTGACTCTGACCACTAAATATGCAGTAAGAGGGGTAAATAACCTTTTGTTAAAAACATATCGGTTTTATCAGATATCATAAAAATTATTACTAAATTCAAAACCAGTGATTGTCATAAACAAAAAGATTTAGTCCTTCCCTAAATTAGATTACCATAAATTTTTTCTCTATTGAAACTGAATTCAAGCAAAGATTTTTATTCAAATAATGCTACTTGACAGTTTATAAAATAATTATAAACCCAGATTTTACCACAATATTTTTTTCTCATCAACTTAATTTTTAACTTCTGCTTAGAGTTATTACAGCCTTCAGATTTTAAGATTGAAATCAAGGCAGTCTACTTGACTAATAACTATGAATATGTTAATCCTGAAATATTGATATGAAAAGGTAAAAATTAAAATTTAATCTTGTTTTTGTAAAGATTCTTACCAAAATAAATCCTTTCAAGTAATAGAATTTGAGCTAAAAGTCACTTTAATCTACTTCAGCACCTTAATCACCTGGCATCACTTACTTAAAAATATAGGCATGCGAAAAACATACTGCCTGGTGTTGATATACTGCAAAATGACGTTTATCCACATCAGAAGCATCTTATGATGTAGATAAACTCAAGAAAAATCACAACAAAATTTCTATCTTTTATGTTGTTGCTGCTTCAAAAAATAATAACAACAACTTCTAGTATTGCTGGTAGGTAAAGCCATTTTCTTCAAGACATGGATGCCTGTGACAGAAATTACAAAAGAAACTATTCCTCTTTCATAGCCTCATTTTTCTTTGTGCTACATGCTTTTTTGTTTGTTTGTTTGTTTTTTTGGTAGGGAAGATTGGCCCTGAGCTAACATCCGTTGCCAATCCTCCTCTTTTTGCTGAGGAAGGTCAGCTGTGAGCTAACATCTGTGCCCTTCTTCCTCCATTTTTGCATGTGAGATGCCACCACAGCATGGCTTGATGAGTGGTGTGGAAGTTGGCACGTGGGTTCCGAACCCGCAAATCCTGGCCCAGCGAAGTGGAGCGCTCAAACTTAACCGCTAAGCCACTGTGCCGGCCCTGGCAACATGCTTTTAAATCTATGAATGCACAAATGGGACATTCAAAAAGGGGAGAAACTTGTTTCCAACATCTGTGCAATAAGGACATCAAATCAGCTGTGCAACTCCCTGATAGCAATTATGTATAAACATAATTATGTATAAACATCACAGCAATTATGTAAATTAATTGCCCTTTTTGGCTTTTATGGGCACCAAACTTTTTATTCCCTGTTCAGGACATGGTCCCAATGGACTGAATCTTGTTCTATTTTTGAATATATACTTTTTAAAATAGATAAGTATGGTAAAGCTTAAAGACAAATAAATCAGTTGTAATAGCATTCAAGTTGGCCGGGAGAGTTCTGACTCTGCTTCCTTGGTTAAATAGCATTGATAAATCTTTTGCAGGATTCTATGTGCTTGATGGACCCATCTTGGTTTTTTGCCATTTTCTGATTCATGCCATAAGCATTTAGTTGCCTTTTTTCTCTTCCAAAAAAAATAAGATTTTTGTTTGTTTGTTTTTAAATATTCAGCTCTAGCCACTCTCTTAATCGTTTTGGTTTTCTTTTTAGTAGTGGCTTTTTTGTTAGTTCTTTGGAGCCACACACAGAGAAAGAAAAAGAGAAAAAATGTGCTCAAACCAAAGGAAAATGAAGATTATTACCTAATGCATAAAAAATATTTGAATAGCTAGAGTAACGTTTAAAATGACTTTTGCTGTAGAGCACCTAGTACTTGGAAATCTAGAAAAATAGTGATCGATATGAACAGATGTTAGCTTGGTTTGTACTGTAGTAGTAGCTAATCTGATTTACTCTTCCTTCTTTTTATCAAGTAGCGCTTATTCCTTATTTTTAGATATTACTGAATTCTTTAAATTTTTCAGTATTTTCAGTTGTAAAATGTTAGAGGAGTTAATACAAAATTAGAAATTCACTTTATATGTGATTAAAGTAAAATTCATATACAAACTGCACACTGTGGTCACAAGAGTCAGCTTCCACAGAGCTACTAGGCTGGGCCTTTGTACACACAGACAGTAGACATCCCTTTGTTTTGCCCCTCCTTCTCTTCTTCAGCAGTCATTCAATGACAAGCGTAAAAAGAACCTCTTTTCCCGAAAATTCCCCTTCTACAAGAACAAGGACCAGAGTGAGCAGGAAACAAGTGATGCTGACCGTAAGTATGTGGATCCAGTGGTCAACTGAAAATAAACGTAGAGGGACCTACTGCCCTGCAGTTGGTTGTTACCATGGAGACAGTTTCAAGAGCTGCAACAGGTTACTAATTGTCTTAACCAGGGGCAATTTAACAGGCATAAATTAATTTGTATACCAACCTTAACTTTTTCTGGCACCATAGGTATTTTTGATTTAAAGTAAACAGTATTCTTAAGCTATATATTAAAATAGAATTATTTGACGTAAAGGTTCTTATAAGAAACACTTAATGTACTCTCAAAGAATATTTTAAAGGAAAAATATGGATACCTGAGAAGCTACTTAGTGATTTCTGTGCATAGCATTGCCAGTCTTTGATAGTAGATCTTCTGGAATCATTTCATTTTATCCTATTTCTTCGTTAAAAGCCGTGCATCACTTAACGATGGAGATACGTTAGAGAAATATGTCGCTAGGTGATTTTGTTGTGAGAACATCATAGGGTGTACTCACACAAACCTGGATAGTGTAGCCTGCTACACACCTAGACTATATGGTACTAATCTTATTGGACCACTGTTGTATATGTGACTTGTCATTGACTAAAACGTCATTTTGTGGCACATGGCTGTCTGTATATGTAGACAATCTGAATTTTACTTTTAAAATAGCAAAAAATAGTCTCAAATTTTGCTTCTTTACCCTAATCAGCCTCTAAGGTAGAACTTTCATTCTTTTTGTAGGTTACATTTAGCTGCTAGTTTATTTTGAACTTTCAGAAATCTACAAAACTGCTCTGTAAGATATGTATACCTGTAATGGTCTTGGAACTGTCTCTTATTGTAGCACCAATTTTATGCATTACTGACAACTATTTTCTTTGATTATCTTTTTATTGCTTGCTCTCTGGGAACTACTCTCTACAGGAGATCCCTGACGACATGGGATCAAAAGGCCTGAGTAAGTGATCAAAATACTCCCAAGTTATTTTTTAACCTCCATCTACAAACCTACCTTTTTCAGATACCTTTTGAGATTCATGGTAGTGCCCTTCTGGCCTGAGGAGGTGTATGATTTAGATTGCTTTTAGAGTTTTCATATTAATAATATGCTTGGGATTTTTATTTCTGTAATATACACCTTTTGTTTTTCTAATGCTCCATTTTTCACATATCATTTGAAAAACTCTGCTCATGATTACATTTGCCTTTTTGTAATTTTTATGGCAGTTACTTTTGCTAGGGATTTTTTAAATATAAAGACTTTAAATTTTTTTAAATAGACTGCCTGCCCTCATTATTAGAATGTAGAAAATAATCTTCCTTGCAGTTTTATATCCCTGCTTTTTTTGTTAAAACAAGTTAAAATTTATTTTGTGTTAGAAAAATTGCTATAATTTGAAACTGTAAAACACAATGGATCTTAAATATTAGAGAAGAATTATGGACCTCAAGTTCAAGTAACAGTGTGTGTAGGGAGAAAATTGTATATCTCTTTTTTACAGAGGTTGTAGGTTATGAAAAGAATTATAAGTTTATCCTTTGTTTTATCCTTTGTTTTTCCTTTAACCAAGATGTTGTCTGTTTTTGGTGTGTGTTTTTTTTTTGTTGCTTTGTTCTTGTTTAATTTTCTAGCTGGTATTTAATCTTCATATAAAGCTTGGTACAGAGTTTAATACATAAGAGTCATACAGTAAATAGTGGAATGAATGAATGAAACAAGAAGTCATTTTACCAAACAAAATTTTAAATTTGGGTGTTTTCAAATTGATTAAATGTGAGATTTTACCAAATATTATTAAGTTATTTTAGATGACAGTGACTCATAGAAGTAAGCTTTCACGCTAAAGTTTTTTTCTAGGTAGTTCTTTCCATTTGGATTATTAAACATTTTGAAAACTTATTTGTTTATAATTCATTGATCATTAAAGATATTGCCAGTATCTTGTAACTTTCTAAGATCGACATTAATAAACATTAAATTTCAAAGCAGATTTTTTTTCCTGATTTATGCTAACTTTATACTGGAATTTTATTCTAAACTATAAGTACTTTTATTTCAACCTTAACGATTAATGGTTTGTATTAGATTGAAGGCAGTATGCTTTATATGTAATTATTTCTGTTAGACACACTTTGTTATTTTTGCATGTACCTTTTTAGGATTTGGCAAGAGCTACAAATTTACTATCACTAATGGCATCCTTTTTTAATCTCTTACCTTTGGGAAAAATTATCAATAAAAATATTCAAAACTGGAAAATATTTCCAGAATCTTAATGCTATAGAATTTATTTTGAGAATGATAACATTTTATAGATGGTATGGATCAGCAAATGGACCCAAGGTTTTTACCTGTTGAGTCATCAGACCTATGGAAAACTCATTGAAAAAGTAACTAAATGAAGAATTTGGTTCCCATATTGATATTGTTATGATAGATGGTCATTACATCTTAACCACATCATATTTTCATCTCTCATTTTAATTGAGGATTGGGACTTAGGAAGAGAGACAAATGAAAAATGGTAACTGATTATCAGACAATGTCATTTAGGACAGGATTTAATTTTTTGGATAGTGACTTAAGATCCCTTGACTGATAGGTTTCTGTGCTTCATCTCACAGGAACTGAAAGAATTTATGCATCTGGTAACTTATGATCAAATCAAGAAGATTTTTTTTTTAAATGTTGAGGGACACAGAAAAATATTATTAAAATTCTAAAACTGGATATGATGAAGGTTATCACATAAAACAGATCACTAGCAGTTGACAAAGTACCCATTATTATACAATAGAAAATACTGGAGGGGCCGGCCCTGTGGCTTGGTGGTTAAGTGCGTGCGCTCCGATGCTGGTGGCCGGGGTTCGGATCCCGGGCGTGCACCGAGGCACCACTTCTCCGTCCATCCTGAGGCCGAGTCCCACATACAGCAACTAGAAGGATGTGCAGCTGTGACGTACAACTATCTACCGGGGCTTTGGGGGGAAAAAATAAATAAAATCTTTAAAAAAAAAAAAAAAGAAAATACTGGAAAGAAGAGTGGGTCAAGGACATTATTTGTGGCATCAGTTATCTATATTCTAAAATTCAAAATACAAGGGATAAACTAAGCAAAATCCTGTGAGATTTTAATGTAAGAAAATAAATGTGACCGGGCCGGCTCCGTGGCTTAGCGGTTAAGTGCACACGCTCGCTGCTGGCGGCCCGGGTTCGGATCCTGGGCACGCACCGACGCACCGCTTCTCTGGCCATGGTGAGGCCGCGTCCCACATACAGCAACTAGAAGGATGTGCAACTATGACATACAACTGTCTACTGGGGCTTTGGGGGAAAAAAATAAATAAATAATAATAAAAAAAAAGAAAAGAAATGTGAGCTCATATTGGTATTCATCAAGCTTTATTGAAAAAGGACTCATGAAGGATAAATTATTCTAGAGAAACAAGCCTGTTGAAGAGATGGGGAATAGCAGTGAACATCAAGAAAGATGTGTGTCTACATGTAATTTTACACAGCCTATGAAAAACTAGGGTATTTAATTGAAGAGCAGAGAGAGAAACAAAAGTGATATCCTAGAATCTTTTCGTAAACGTGACTTCAATGATTCTACAAAGAAGAAAATCAGATAAATTATTGATTTACCCTGTTGACAGTAAAGGAAACAATGAGAGAAATTGCCTTTCCAAACCTAATTTGGACTAACAGAACTAGAGTATAATGGAAATGTGGAAAATGCAACTAAATCATCATAGCTTTTGAAAAGCTAGAAATAGAAACCTGTGCAGGTTTTATGCTTTAAGAAGGCAATTTTGGAAAAGTTCAGGAGAAAAAAATCTGGGTAAGATTCCTTTGACAGAGACTAAAAGGAAATATAGTTCAGAAGGGGCTATATAAGGTGCTCAGAAGTAAAATCATGACATACAATTTCAGACAAGGTTTGTACCTGTTTTTTGTGTGCAGCTCAATTTTATAGCTTTCTGTTTTGTAGAACACCTCAAAAACTTCCTCAGTTAGGCACATAGGCTTCCCATTACGTATCTCTTTCTTTCTTCTCATCTTAAAGACTTATTTAAGCAGAGTTGTGCAGAGCTCTTAGATGCCAAAACCAGACTTATTTTTATTTGTGTCAAGAATAAGTGTAAGAGTAGTAGTATTGCTTGAGGTTGATGATGTGTAAAACTTAGGGAAAACAAAGAGGAAAGACATGATACATTCTCAGGAAGAAATGTTTGATTAGAAAGGTGAGACTTGATGAGAGAGATTTGAAATGGTGTGGTCATCAAACATCATAAACAAAATAATAATAAAAACTTGAAAAATATATTTATACCAGATATGTCAAAGGGATAATATCCTTACACTATAAATTTCTAACAGATTGATAAGAAACAGACTAACTGTTCATTGGAAAACTAGACAGAGGACATGAGAAGAGTATTGAAAAGATAAATGAAATAAGCATATAAAAACGCTTAATGTCGCTAGTAATCAATAAACAAAATGTTATGTTTTACCCGTCACCTTGGCAGACTTTTCTTTTAAAGGAGAACCCAGTGATGGAGAGGGTTCTGTGGAATGCCTACTTTTAACATATTACTATTGGGAGTGTAAATTCATACAGCCTTTCTGGAAAAGCACATCTTTTGACCTACTAATTCCTCTTCAAGGAATTTATCCTAAGGATGTAACCAGAGATGGAGATAATGGTTTATATATCAGGATGTTTATGTTATTTAGAAATTATAGCCAAAAAAAAAAGTTGAAGCCATCCTAAAATGTCTTACAGTTGCAAAGTGGTTAATGAAGTATGATTTATTCATGCTTTGTAATATTATGTAAGCATTGAAAATCATAGTAAAACATAATGACATGGAAAAATGATCACTCACAATGTAAGTGAAAAAAGTAAAATATGAAACTGCACATATTGTCTCAAATTTGTAAATAAACATATATATTTAGAGCTATTTTGAATAGTGTTGCTTTGAACATTCTTGTACATGTCTTTTGGTGAACATAATATGCCTTTCTTTTGGGGGAAATACCTAGGAGAGGAATTGCTGGGTCATAGATATATACATATGTTCAGCTTCAGTATGTACTACCAAGTAGTTTTCCAAAGTGATCGTACCAGTTTACCCACTCCCACCCACCCCCAGTAGTATATGAGTTCCAGTTGCTACATGTTCTTCTCTATGCTTGGCATGTCTGTTTTGTTTTGTTTTGTTTTTCTTTTCAGCCATTCTGGTGGGTGGTAGAGTTACCCGTTGTGTTTTTTTTTTAATATGACGAGGAGATGCTTTATTTTTTTTTTATTGAGATAGAAGGACATATAATATTGTATTAGTTTCAGGTGTACAACATAATGATTCGATATATGCATATATTGTGAAATGATCACCACAATAGGTCAACATCCATCACACCCGTTGTGGTTTTAATTTGCATTTCCCTGATAAGTAATAAACTTGAACACCTTTTTGCATGTTTATTGGATATTTGAATATCTTCTTTGATAAAGTGCCTTAAAAAAGATTATTTTTAATTATCAGGAAAAAAACATTTTACCTTTCTAATAAGCTCCTAAGCAACGATGATGATGGTATTCCAAGGGCCATATTTCGAGTAGCTAGATTTTATTGTAGAGGAGTTATGTAAAAGGATTCTGAAAGAACTTGAAGAATTTGATTGCTTAATAGCTATTGGTAATCTTAGAGAACTCTAGACGAGTAGGAGAAATCCTCAGAAAAGGTAGAAAAGAGATTGTAATAACTTTAAATTTTTATTATATAATATGTCAGACATATTCAATAGTAGAAGAATAGTAAAATAAACCTCACACTATTCATTTACCCAGCTTCTGTAATTGTCAGCTCATGGTTAATTTTGTTTCATTTATCCTCCCACTTAATCTCTCCCTCCGCTCACTCCATTGCAGTTAACTGTTTCTTTCTTTTACATATTCGAGATTGCAGAGTGTAACACTAATCCTAATGTAAATTTAAGAACTTTTTTTTTTAATGTAGCATTCCTACTTCTGGGAATGAATTTTAAGGAAATAGGACAAAAGGTAAAAAGCTATATAAATTAAGGCATTGATAAGTGTTGGTGTTTGTGAAAAACAATTTAAAGCAAACTGAAACGTTTAAATAATAGGTAGAAGGTAAATCGTGACTTATCAATCCAACAGAATATTATACAATAATTTTAAATGATTGTTTTGAAGTTCATTTGGTAACGGGAAGAAATTATTAAACATACACTTAAAAACCCACCATTTTACATGTGCTTGTCATATATTATTCAATCTTATTTATAATTTTTATGTCCCTGCTTTATTTAAAATATACATGATCATGATTAAGGTACTTATATCTTGTCTTTGCTGGTTAGAATAACAGACTTATTTTTCACTATGACAGCAATTCAAGAACCATTATCTTTATTTGAAATGTGACGCTCTGCCATTCTCTGGCCTTTTCAGCAGTGCTCCTTGATTTCAGGAGGCTCTGGGTGCTATAGTACAGCGGATACTTCTCCTCTCACTTTTTCCTTATCCTTTAAAAAATGTTTTTTCCTTTGACTGACATAAGAAATTTAGTTTCCCTCTCTCCTGTGGAAAATTTTGTTTTTTAGTTTTTATAAATAAAATTACTTTTTTTTTTTTATTCCAAGGAGGCATTTATTGAAAGAATGCCTGAGCTTACATTTACGTGAGAAGAGTGCCTGGTGTTTACTGAACTGTCAAGTTATGAAGGGGGTCACTTTCAAGGGGAGCCAGGCAATTTGCGACGTGGTGTATTTGCTTTACCTTTTTTGGTTTGCAAAGCAGCCATTGTCAGTCTTATCAAAGCCCAGTTTCTCAGAAATAGTCTATTTTAAAATACACTCCCACCTTCTAGGGTTCCCTTCCATTTGACTTTTTTTGAAGCATCTGAATCTATGACATCTAATATGCTCTAACTGTATGATCTCGGAAACAGATTTTCATTTCAGGAACAAGAAAGAAGCTGAACTAAAAGCAAGATCATTTCTTTTTAAGACATCCTTTCATTAAAATGAGCATCCATTTGCTCAAATAATTTGTCTCCTTTGTTAGTCAGTACTGCTTCATAAACTAAATTAAATGGTGCCACCCACATTTTCTCTTTTTGGGTTTTGTGTCTACAGTTGGACTAATTAGAATCACTTTGCCCTCTTTGTCATATTCTACTTGCTATTTGTAATATAGATTTTGATCATAAACTGTGTTGTACAAAAATGAAGTATTGTCCTTAATTGCAGAGTTTTTTTCCTTGCTAATTCATATTTATTTGAAAAAATTAAAATTTTCAAAGAAAATCAAAAATACTTTTTAAAAATTCTTCAGGTATGTGTGCTTTATATCTCAACATTTTGTAATGTCACCTAGTGTTTATTTTGATAATTTTAAACTCATGATACTGTATTTTCTTTATTTCCATTGTCTTGCAATTTCAGAGCATGTAACTTCTAATGCCAGCGATAGTGAAAGTAGTTACCGTAAGTGTTTTAAGTTACTTGTTCTTTTGTAATCTCAAGTAATATATATATCCTTTGGGGTTTTTTTCTCTTAGTGATGTTTTCTAAAAACTGAAAATTACATGCTTAATGTTTTAAAATCAGGAGAGCCAAGTAAAATTCTGTACTTGAAAAATAAAATCAGGCTATATGTACAGAAGTTAATTTCCAAAATTTTAATAAAATACTAAAATCCTTTTTACAAGCAGTGCTATTTGTGTACACAGTATGTGTGTGTGTGTGTGTGTATCTTTGGTAAGAAGTAAATATCTAGTTAATGAGAGGTAAACTTATTGCCATTTTCTTTAGTAATTCTGTTTTTTACATGAGCATTAAAATATTTTTCAGTAATGCTAAATTATAATTAGCTTTATTTCTTTTTTTATTCTGTGTCGCCAATACTTGTCTAACAACAAGTTATTGTTTATCACCAGCTTTTGGTGAACATAAGAAATGATGAAGGAAAAATTTTCAACAGTTGCTTAAACAGTAATACTGATTTCTTTTTGGTGTCTTGTGTTATATTCTTGGTATATATTAAGTGAATTCTACAAGCATGTGAAGTTTTTAAACAGATTTGGGCATGGGAAGAGGGGAGAGTGAGTGAATATTATCAGTTGTAGCACCTTAAAAATGAACATTGCTTTTCTAACTCTTTTTTTTTTTTTTTTTTTACTGCTGTCTAATATGAAAGTAATCTTGATTACAGATGAGTATGGCTGCTCAAAAGGTCCATCCTGTTAATATCAGTCTCTAATATTTTTCATGTTGACAATATATACTTTTAACCCTCATTTATTTGATTAGTTGTTATTTTTTCTGCATAATAGTTACTTACTGATTTTCTTTCTTTAGTGTAAGAATGTGATTTCTTGTATTTTGGCATTTTATTAACTTATAATGAGAGCTCACCATAGAGTAGTTGAGCTTTCTAGACTAAAAAGAGGTAATGAAAGTATATACTGTCTGTCTCACCATTTGCACGAATTATTAGGTGTGGAATATTCAAATTGCATGTTTTTGCTAATATGTAAACCTTATTTTACCTACAGAACTTTAAAAAGTAGCTTATAAATATACATTTTGTATGTTATGATAAACTTGAAAACAGCGAAATACACTTTTTAAGCAGGAAAGAATATTTATGCTAATATGTGAATTTAAAAGATCTACAGCTGCATACATATCATATAAACCAATGACAGGTTTAGTGAAAAGGTTGTTATAGAATCTTGATAATCAAGGATCTTCAAACACATTATCTAATATTGATTTCATTCATTGAACTACTTAACAGGCCTTCCTAGTATGTTTTCTACACATTTCTCTGTGTGTGTGTGTGTGTGTGCGCGTGTGTGTATATTTGTGTTAAGAATTCCTGAAATTTTTAACCCTTTTTTAGTTCTTTTCATTGAGTCAAGATATAGTGTGTGGACTTCTTAATTTAGGATATTGTTAAACTCTAAACCTCTAATTTAATCTTAGAGGATTTAACTTCTGAAGAGCTTTTAAGATCAAAGCAAAATGTATTTTATCTCCTTTACTACCTGTGTGATTCATTTTGTTGGTAGGGAAGAAATTAGTTTTATCTAAAGTTTTTTTTAGCGCACTTTAAATGTTATTTTTTAAAAATTGAATAATTGAATTATTAGAATAATCAGTGAATTTTTTATCAGTGAAATAGTCACAATAGTTTTACTTTTGCATTAAAAATTTTTTATTGTAAGATAGTTGTAATTATAAAATATATATATATATATTCTATTAAATATTATACCTGGTGGGACCAAAAAAGCAGCATATTCTTAATAGTAATAAATTACTTAATATTGCATATATGTAGAATTGCTCATTAAAGTATTAATCTTTAAAAAATTTAATAGTTCTTAATTCTAAATAAAAAGTTAATAGCACATACTTGCTATCACAAATGAAGATTTTAAATAGATCTAATGATAATCTGTAAAACACAGAATAACAGAAGAATAGGTATTAAATAGCACATGTATTTTGTTTTTACATTTATCAAACTTATCTTTATGACTTTATAATTTGCCCCCCCCTTTTTTTTTTTTTTACTAAATCTTGCCATAAATAATTTATAAATTGCCTTTTTCTGCATCTTTGTTATTTTCTCAGGAAAGTCTTAGTAATTTAAATGTTATGTGTGAAGAATTAAATTAGCATTAGTTATCTTTGTAGATTTGCTCATCTGTATTTTAACTTTCTAATAGGTGGTCAAGAAGAATATGTCTTATCTTATGAACCAGTGAATCAGCAAGAAGGTTTGTGAAACTTGTTGATGTTTTACAGTCTTCTAGAAAAATATACTTCTTAATTTGGAATATAGGACTAACTTATACCTCAAAAAAAATTGTCATACTACAATTTTACTATATTTTTATTTTTTTTACTATATGTATATATGTAGAAATTTGCTATATGTATTTTATGAAACATGGTTTAGCCTACAGTATATTAGAATCTAGTCATTTTATATTGGTTTTTTTCCTAAGCAAGTTCTTTCAACTGTTCATAATAGTATCACTATCCTTCCAGTGACCCTTGTTCAAAATCTTGGAAGCATCTTTGATCTTTTTCTGTTCCTCATCTTCCTTGTCCAATCAGTTTCTAGGCCCTATTTATTCTTCTAACATATCTTTTTTATTTATAACCTCCTTTTCATCCCTTCTACCACAATGTTAATTCTGATTTCTCACTGCCAGTCTCCCTGCTTCCAGCATGATCCCTTACAATTCAGTGTATACACTTCTATTAAATCATCTTTCTAGATCACTACTGTGATTATATCACTTCTTATACCCAGTTTCTTTGCCTTTCTTTGATCTGCTTCCATACAATTTCTACTTCAAAAAGGATCAGTAAAACACTGTACTGTGTTTTCTCATTTATGATGAGATGATGTTAGCAATGTGTAGAAACATCTGCTAAAATGCTGATTAACATAGTTGAATTATTAAGTGTATGACTTCCAACAGGAGATTGACTTAAGTTTAAGATCTTATTAAAAGTTTATAAACTAGCAAGTTAGGCATCATTGCTGGAGAAAGAAAAAAAAAATTCTTCATAACAGTTAAGGCAACTTTTGTTCTCTGTTGAAATAAAATACATTAATGTTTGTTGAGTGTTTTTCTTTTTAACATGCAGTTTATCTTTGTAGTTAATTATACTCGACCAGTGATCATATTGGGACCTATGAAAGACAGAATAAATGATGACTTGATCTCAGAATTTCCTGACAAATTTGGATCATGTGTTCCTCGTGAGTAACTCACATAAAAATTCTTAAATATTGTTCTTAACATTTTGTCACTGTGATGGTAAAACTAAATGTTACCATTTTTTAATGGTTTATACTGTTATTTTATCAGTTATTCTTCTAGTCCATATTATTGTCCAGTTTCAAATTTAAATTAATCTGTATTGTGTCGAATTTTACAAAACAGTTATTTAAGTAGAAAATGGATTTGTTATGTTTTTTAATACTCAACACTTCAAGTTCTTTTCTATTAAAGATACAACTAGACCAAAACGAGATTATGAGGTAGATGGAAGAGATTATCATTTTGTGACTTCAAGAGAGCAGATGGAGAAAGACATCCAGGAACATAAATTCATTGAAGCTGGCCAGTACAACAGCCATCTGTACGGGACAAGCGTTCAGTCTGTGCGAGAAGTAGCCGAAAAGGTAAGCATTGGCGTGATCCTAGAATGTAGTTTCTAATCAGATATCCCTTTGACGGTATGAAAGAATGATGGGATAGAAACTTTAAATTCATATTTTTGAAAAAATATAGGATACATGTTGTAGCATAATTACTTTAATGTTATGAATTCATTCAACTAAATATTTAATTTTGGGTGGCTTAGAAATATATATACAAGATAAAGTAGATAAAGAAGATCAACAAAGAAAATGAGAATACAAATCTCTCTGAGAGGGGAGGTTGTTATTTTAAGATCCTGTACATTTGCTAGAGGTAGACCTGGTGTTTAGCCCTAGCTTTCTAACATCTGGCATAATTAAAGAGCTAAGATCAGCAATGTCCATTAATAAAAATGAACCAGATATTCAGAATAAGTGTAATTGCTTCTCATACTGAGACTAGACAAAAATTTCTCCTGAAATTTAATATTTAATAAAAGACAGTGTAAAAAATACTCAGCAACACTGTAACAGCAACAGATTTTCTGAAGTCATCCTTCAGAGTAGGATGATGATATATTGACATTGGGTTAAAGCAGTTTTATGGTGAAGCCAAAGCAACGTACCCCAGACGTTCTGCTGTGCTTAAATCACTCTTTGGGCCTGCAAAGTAAATTATATACCTTCAAAACTAGTAGTTTTAAGACTCAGTCATGAAATGACTACAAAACCTAAAGCAGTAATTCAGCATCTCAGTTTTCCATCTGTAAATGCTACTTTTTCTATAAGAGGTTTGGTTAATTCTGATTAGTTTTAAAAACAGAAAAAATGGGAATGTCCAATGATGGCAAGAATTTGGGAGAATAGGAAATGTCAGATATCGTTAGCAGGGATAGAGTTTTTTTTATAGAACTTCTTTTGAGAACAGTTTGGCAATGCCTAATAAATGCACATATCCTATGACTCAGAAATTTTGCTTCTTTGTATCTAAGTAGAGTTTCACACGTGAAGATGGTTAATTTCCTGGAAAAATATAATTTACCAAAACTGACCTGTTAGAGATAGAAAGATTTCTTCTAAAGAAATCTTTAGAAGACATAGAGCAAGTTTTCAAGGAACTACCCCACAAAAAGCAACAGGCCCAGGTGGCTTCACAGGGGAATTTTACCAGATCTTCAGAGGTTAAATTGTCCTAAAGTTCCATAAACTATTCAAGAACATTCTTTTTCTGAAGCAAGTTTAATATTGATATCTAAACCTGATGAAGACAGGAAAAATCATAGACCAATATCACTTATAAATATTAATGCAAAAGTGTTAAATATTTTAGTAAACAGAATCCAAAACCACATTGTAAAAATAATACACCATGACAAATTGGGATTAAAGAAATTTAAAGTCAACTCATTGTTAGGAAGTCCATTAATGTAATCTATAACATTAACAGATCTAAAGAGGGCCGGCCCTGTGGCTTAGCCGTTAAGTGCGCGTGCTCCGCTGCTGGTGGCCCGGGTTCAGATCCCGGGCGCGCACCGACACACCGCTTCTCCGGCCATGCTGAGGCCGCGTCCCACTTACAGCAACTAGAAGGGTGTGCAGTTATGACATACAACTATCTACTGGGGCTTTGGGGGGAAAAAATAAATAAATAAAAATCTAAAAAAAAAAAAACAGATCTAAAGAGAAAAATCATATATCCGTAGATGCTGAAAAAGCTTTTGGTAGAAGTCAATGCGGGGGCATTTCCTGGGGGTGCAAAAATATAGAGATTGGTGTTACTTTTAAAAAAGAAAAGAAGAGAGAGATTGAGATGGATGGATGAATGGGTGAATAGACATTAGTTTTAAATCTTTAATAAGAGAAACACAAGGCAATTCCATTATGATGAGGAACAAGACAAGGATGTCCATTATCTCCATTACTGTCTAACATGGTACTCTAGGTATAAGTCAATGCTATTAGACAAGAGAAATCAGTTAGAGGCATAAGAATTGGAAAAGTAGAACTCTCTCTCTTTTTAGATAATATGGTATACCTGGGAAACCGTACAAAATCTATTATTAAATTTATTTTGTAAAATAAATTATAAATTAATTATAAAATTAAAGACAAAAATGAAAGACAAAAAATGAGAGTAAGGGGCCGGCCCCATGGCTTAGCGGTTAAGTGCACGCGCTCCGCTGCTGGCGGCCCGGGTTCGGATCCCGGGTGCGCACAGACGCACTGCTTCTCCGGCCATGCTGAGGCCACCTCCCACATACAGCAACTAGAAGGCTGTGCAGCTGTGACATACAACTATCTACTGGGGCTTTTGGCGGGGGGGGGAATTAAAAAAAAAATTCTTAAAAAAAATGAGAGTAAGGTAGCAGTATATAAAATTAATATGCAGAAATTAATAGCCTTCATTTACATGAACAATAACCAGTTAGAAGATAATAGAGAAAACTCCATTTATAATATAAGAAGTAGAATATAAAATAGTGAACTTAATAATATGCACACTTATATCAGGAATTCTGTGAGACACTCCTGAAAGACAGAATATTAGACTTGAACAACCAGAAAGACATCCCTTGTTCTTAGCTACAACAACTGAATACTGTAAAGCTGTCAGTTCTCTCTAAGCTAATTTATATATGAACACAACCCCAGTAAAAATACCACCAGCTTTTTAATGGCTAGACAAGTCAAATTGAAGGTCATATGAGAAGCCAGGACAACACAAAAAGAAAAGCTACAAGGGATTCTAGCCCTCTCAGATATTAAAGCATCCTATAAAGTCTTCTTAATTAAAACAGTGTGTACTGGCACTAGAATAGACAAACAGACCAGTAGAATGGAAAAGAGTGAATGAAAATATAATTTATGACAAAGGTGCAATCTCAAATCACTGGGGCTTTTAATAAATAGTGCTGACACAACTGGAAAAAAGATAAATTAGAACCATATGTCACACCATACCTAAAAATTGGCTCTAATACAGTTGACAGAAGAAAATATTACCTGGGCATAGGGAAGATTTTTTTACCATAACTCAAAATTCAGATGCAATAAAAGACTGATAAATTTTACCACATAAAAATAAAAAGACTTGCTTGGCCAAAAAACTTTTTCCAAACTATTGGAAAAACACAATTACCAAGGTCAAAAAACAACTGACAGAGAAAAAATTTGCAAGCAAAGGGCTGATATTCCAATACATAAAGAACTCTTAAAAATTAAGGAAATAGAGACCAAAAATCTAATAGAAAAATAGAAGATATGAATACAGAATTCACACGAAAATAAGATATAAAAATGATAAGTCAGAAGCTAATGAGATCAGCTACCTACAGAGGAAGTGAGTAGAAAGGATGAGAGATTGGGAATGAGGTAGAAGGGATGGACGGAGACATTTCTCCACATATACCTTTTTGTATAATTTTGACTTTTAGAATTATGTTAACATTTTATATATTCAGAAAAATAAAATCAAGGGAAGATGAGGGAAAAGCAAAACGATATACAAAGAAACTAAATTAATCAAACGGTATTTCAGATAAATCACTGCATGGAAGAGGGAAAGGGAGAGAAGAAGTCTTAATCCCAATAATCCTTGAACACAGGCTAAAGACAAAAAGATCTATAAACGAATATTGAAATCTAATTAGTAGGTTTGTTTTTCAGTGTTATATGGGCTAATAACAGTTCTGAAACTACCTTAATGTATATTCTAGAGTTGAGCAAATAAATTAATATATTGACAATAATGGGAGCCAGGTTTCTTACTGTCAGAGAAGGGATTTTAGAAATACAGAAAGGGGAGAGAGTAGAATCAACTTTGTGATAATTGTATTGGAATCACAGATATAAATGTAAACCCATGCATCTTAATATAGATAGATGTAGAAATGAGATGTGTATATATATACATGTATATATTTTTTTGCTCTGTCCACAAAGAAGGCCTAAAAAGGATGATCCCTCCCTCAGTAAACAATGAGAATATTTAATACCTAGATCTTGGCTTCTAAGTATTGTTCTCCATTAAAAAGATCCAGAACTCCTTGGAGAAATGGCTGATTTCAGGGCTGGGACTGGGAAAGTACAAGATGAGTCTAGAACATTTTGCTCTGCCAGAAAAATATGGAAGTGCTTAAAGAATGATGGAGTTAGTCAAAAAGACACAGAAGCCAGCTTGTAGGGCCCCTCAGTGTCCAAGTCTGGGATAATTTGAATATTAAAATAAATGATGATAATAACTGATTATAACAGAGAATAAAGTAAGAATCGAAGAGTCCATAATGGTATAAATAAATATATGAATACATAAATAAATGGATAGAAGGAAAGCTTTGCCTTACATTAGAAGGCCTACCAATAAAGGTAGAAGGAATGATGAAATTAGGAAATCTCTCTTGACAACCACCATGGTAATAATTATTTCAGGCAAGAATCATCAGTGTATACTAAAATTAATGAGTGAATTAATATCTGATGAGAAACAGAATATTTACATAGTCTCAACGTATCTTCCCCCAAAATACTTATTAGTTTACAAAGGAAAAAACAGTAATCTTACAGTGGAGAGACCTGGCAGACAAAATCTTAAACAAGTGATCAAAATGAACATCACTAGTGAGCCAGCCCTGATGGCTTAGTGGCTAAAGTTTGATGCTCTCACCGCTTCGGCAGCCCGGGTTCATTTCCTAGTCTCAGAACCACACCACCTGTCTGTCAGTTGCCATGCTGTGGTGGCAGCTCACAGAGAAGAACTAGAAGAACTTACAACTAGGATATACAACCATCCGCTGGGGCTTTGGGGAGAAAAAAAAAAAAAAAAGGAAGATTGGTAACAGATGTTAGCTCAGGGCAAATCTAAAAAAAAAAAAAAAAAATTTAACATCAATAATAATGGGACAAATAGGAATTATATGCTTCCTGATATGGTGGACTGAAAAGGATACGACATCACTTCTGTGGTATTCCTGCCAAAAACGTGTAACCTGCCCTCTGATGGGAAACATCAAGCAAACCCAGGTTGAGGCATACTCTATGGAAAAATGTTCTTTACTCTTCAAAAATATCAAGATCGTTAAAGAGACTAGAAAACTGTGCCAGATTCACAGAGACTAAAGACACAACTAAATGCAGTGTGTTGTCTCGGATTGGATCCTGGACCAAGAGATTTTTTTTTTCATTTGCAGTAAGGGACATTAGATGGCCAACTGAAATTATACTCTGGTTATGTAGGAGATGTCATTGTTTTTAGGAAATGGAGGTAAAGAAGTATTATGTCTGCCATTTTCTGTCGTTATTATGAACATATAGAGAGAGGGATAAAATAAAGCAAATGTGATAGAATATTAATGTTTCAGTGTAAATTTTTTTTAATTTCTGAGCAATCAGGTAAAATATTAATATCTGTAAAAAGTGGGTGGTGGGTACATGTGTGTCTACTATTTACTTTTCTATATGTTTGAAGTATTTATACAATATTAAATTTTTTATTTTAAATATTCCTACTAAATTGAAATTATCATTCATTGAAGTGGACTCAACTTCTTAGGTTACAAAATGCATTGTGGGGGAGTACCTAATTTAAAATATGTTATAATAAAATCTGTTAGATAAATTATAAGTGCAACCCTATTTAACATGGAAATGCTCATCTTTATTAAAAACCTAAATGGCCTTTGTCAGTGAATTGAAGCATGTCAGAAAAGTGTCTTAAATCCAGAACTGGATGCCAATGCCAGTTCGTGATAGAGTTTTTGTCTGTCCCCAATAAAATGAGAAATAGGATAGAGTAGTTGTAGTGAGGTTTTATAAATTTAAATTTATTCAATCTTAAAGATTCTCCTTTATTCTAGGCTCTTTACCTTCTTGTTGATCATATATTCTTTTGTGAAATGGTAGTTATGGCAAGATGGTAGCTTAGGGTGGTTTTTTTTTTAATGCCCTTTTTTGGCAAAATAAAAGATAGGAACCCTGTACTGGTTGCCATTATGAGACACTATTGGTCTGTGAAAACTAGGAGTAAGGGAACTGTATTTTCATTCCTTTTTAAGTGTAATATTTGAGAATGGAAAATTAATTATTCATAGTCATTATTCATTGTCTTCATTTCATTTCCCCTCTGAAATTTGCTAACAGAAATGACAAGTTTGCTTAAAGTGAACAGGAGCCAAACATATCAAAATTCAGATTTTGTACCTGTAGGAAATGTACCTTTGATAGTATTGAAAATACTTGGTTCACTTGTTTTTCTTCTTTATTCCCTCTATTTTAGGGCAAACACTGTATCCTTGATGTGTCTGGAAATGCCATAAAGAGATTACAGATTGCACAGCTTTACCCAATCTCCATTTTTATTAAACCCAAATCCATGGAAAATATCATGTAAGTGTAAATGCATAAGGCGCAGCCTCTAAGTACAAATCCAGTCTTTATCACTTATTAGATTGGGTAATTTGCTTACCCTTTCTGTATCTCAGTTCCTTTATCTGTAAAATGGAGGTAGTAGTGGTATCCTCACCTCATAGAGTTGTTGTGAGGATTAAATAAGCACTCTGATGTTAACTATCATCATCATCAACAATAATGTACTAAAGTATGAGATACCATGTATTTGAATTGTAAGTTTAAATAGTCACAGGTGGCAAGTACCTACTAAATTGAGCAGTGCAGCTCTGGGTAACCATTAAGAAAATTAAATAATGTATAACTATTTACCTAATAGAGGGCAAAAAAAATTTTTTTAAACTAAAAGAAAGAGCAAATAGAAACTTTGAACAGGTGGGGACAAAAAGTATACACATAGTAAGGTGGTATGAATGAACCCAAATATTTCATTAATAAAATGCTATACTAAATGGATGAAGAAAAAAATAAACTATATATTGCTTTTGTAGAAAAGAGAAAAAATCTTTTTCTTCTACTCTTCTAGGTTCTCAGCTGGGCCTCTGTAACAAAATACAAGTTAACAAGAGAAAAGCATAGAAATTTATTTAATTTCAGTTTTACGTGACATGGGAGCCTTCATAAGGAAAGGATGACCTGAAGAAACAGTTAAACCTGAGCATTTTTATACTAGGTTTGATGAAGAGTGGAAAGTCATGGGAAAATATGATAGGACCAAAGGATATGAGCCAAGAGTAGTAAACTAGGGGAAACTTAGCAAGGCCTCTTTGTTCAGTTCCTCTCAGTGTCCCTCCATCTTCACAGATAAGGATGCTCCTTTCCTCCAGGTGTAGCGAAGTCACTTCTTGTGTGAGGATCTTATGACCTGCTTCAGGGGAAGGTCACAGAGTCCTTCCTGTACCTGCCATTTTTCAAATTTGTTCAACTTAAAATATTCAATATGCCAAGGTTCCATATTTGAGGATAGTGTATTATGAAACCCATCAAGTATATGTTGCTTTCATAAGACATACCTTAAAAATTAGGCTATGGAAAGGCTGAAAGTAAGAGAATAGAAACAAGACACACCATGTAAACATTAATCAAAAGTAAACTGGTTTGTATTACTATCAAAGTATACTTTAAGGCAAGAAACATTGCTAGAGATAAAAAGGGACAGTCCATAAAAATAAAAGGTTCACTCCATCAGGAAGATATATTTATATATATTTTATTTATATTTATTTGTTTGCACTTAATAGCACAATCTCAAAATACGTAAAGTATATATGTAAATTGACAACTACACAGGAAAAAAAAATTTCACAGTCATAATGGGACAACTTAACACATCAGTCAGGAAGTACTAGAATAAGAAAACAAATAAAAAATCAGTAAGGCTATAGAATAAGACAAATTAAAAACCTTACCTGCCTGACATATGTAGACCAGTGCACTCAACATCTGCAAAATTTACACATCAATTTCAAGTGCACATAGAACAATTAACAAAACTAATCATACGCTAAGCCACAAATTTCAAATGATTGAAAACAAATATTCTCTGACTACGATGAAATTAAAACAGAAATCAGTAATAAAAAGATCACTAGAAAATCCCCATATATTTGGGAATTAAGCGTTATTCTTCTGAATGGGTCAAAGAAGAAATCACAGCATAAATTAATAAATGTTTTGAACTAAATGGTAATGAAATTGCCAAGTAAATAAATTTGGAGCATGTAGTAGCCTTGGTGATTGAAAATCACCTTAAATATTAGGAAAGAATGTTAGAAGTCAAATAATTAGGAAATAAATGTTGACAATCTAAGATCTTGAGAAGTTAGAAGACCAGTCAATTAAATTCAAAGAAGGTAGAAATTAATGAAATAGAAAACAAGCATATGGTAGAGAGGGTCAACAAAACCAAAAATGTTTTCTTTGAAAATACTATAAACTGTTAATAAGAAAGATCAAGAAAAGAAAATAAAGAAAGCATAAATAATATCAAGAATAAAAGTGGGACTATTACTACTCATCCAGTAGACATTAAAAAGGTTAACACAGGCAACCCAGTAGAAAAATGAGCAAAGGACTTGGATGCTTCACAAAAGATGATATTCAGATAGTCAATAAACTTATGAGATGGTTCTCAATTAATTATGGAAATGCAAGTTAAAACCAAAATGTCATATACTACCACCCACACACCAAAATAGCTAAAATGCAAAGAACAGAAAATATCAAATGTTGGCAAGGATGTGGAGCATTTGAAACTCATAACACTGATAGGAATGTAAATTTGTACATCCACATTGGTAAACTGTTTATAGTATCTGCTAAAGCTAAACATATGTCACATAACTTAGAACCCAGAAGTTTCATTCTTAGATATATACTCAACAGAAATGCTTACATATGTTTACCAAAGACGTGTGCTAGATTACTGACAGAAGTACTATTAAAAATAATCAAAAACTTTATCCAAATGCCCATCAGAGAAGACATACATAAATTATGACATATTCACACAGTGAAATATTCTACAGTAATGAGAATGAGCAATCTCCAACTATACACAAAAGTATGGAAGAATCTCACAAACATAATTTGAGTAAAAAAATCCAGACCTAAAAGTCTATGTACTCCATGATTCCATTTATACATATTCTGTGATTCCAAATTTAATCACTGCTTATAGAATTCAGATAGAGGTTACTCTTTGAGGGTAAGTTGGTGACTGGAGTGAGCACACCCAGATTCTAGGGTGCTGCTGTAATGTTCTATATCTTGATCTAGGTACTAAATACACAGGTACATGTAAGTTGGTGAAAATTCATCTAGCTGTACATTTATGATATTTCTCTTCTATGTTTGAAAGTTATACTTCAAAAAAAACTTCAAAAAAATCTTAAAAAAGAAATAGACAAGGAAAAAAAGAAATAGAAAATTTAGTCCTGTACCAATTAAAGGACTTGATTCTGCCATGAAAAGCTTTTCCACAAATAAAACACTAGGCCAGGAGGACTTGCTGAATTCTTCCAAAAGCTAAGAAGTAATACCAGTCTTATACAAATTCTTCAGCTAATTTTATAGGCATTAATATTTTTTTTTTGGTGAGGAAGATCAGCCCTGAGCCAACATCCATGCTAATCCTCCTCTTTTTGCTGAGGAAGACTGGCTCTGAGCTAACATCTATTATGGGGATTAATTTAATACCAAAACCTGACAAAGACTTCACAAGAAATGAAAGTGATAACCAGTCTTAACATGAACATAGATGCAAAAATCCTTACCAGAATTTGAGCAAATTGAATCAAACAATTTTTTAAAATAAAGTAAAATAGGGGCTGGCCCGGTGGCGTAGCGGTTAAGTTCGCCCGCTGTGCTTCAGCGGCCCGGGGTTCACAGGTTCAGATCCCAGGCGCGGACAGATGCACTGCTTGTCAAGCCATGCTGTGGCGAAGTCTCATATAAAGTAAAGGAAGATGGGCAGGGATGTTAGCCCAGGGCCAATCTTCTTCAGCAAAAAGAGGAGGATTGGGAATGGATGTTAGCTCAGGGCTAATCTTCACAAAAAAAAATAAAGTAAAACATAACAACCAAGTTGGGTTTATTCAAGGAATGCAAGGCTAGTTTAACATTTAAGAATTAATCAGTGGTGAAGCTATAGAGAAGATGGAGTAGGTAGCACCAGGAATACATCTCCCCACCTAGACAATAATTGGACTTGCAGAATCTGTCTAATGTGACTATTTTGGAATTTGGGAGTCTATTGAAGGCTTGCAGCTTCTAGGGGAAGGTTTGAATGGTTAATTTTGGTTAATTTTGGCTCTTAGCATGGTAGCAGCTACCTGTCTCCCCACCTTCATCCCCATAGCAGGCAGCTGTGCACACATTCCTTGAGCAGCTTGCACAAAGCTTGTAGGTGCCAAAGTGGGCAATAAGGATCCTGTCCTCCAAATTTTGGGGATCTGTGCTCTGATAGCTGAGTGCTGCTTCTGATTGTAGAGCTGCAGACACAGAGGCAGGGAACCATTGTTGCAAACCCCACTGCCATTGTTGCAAGCCCCTACCCCTTGGGCCGAAGTAACAAGGGGCTAGTGCCTTTCTTCCCCCACTTTACTTTCTCTTTTTCCCTATCTGGGAGCCAGACTAGGGCATTCATATATATGGGGGAATTTAGAAAATCACTACACATGCCCAAGGAAAGGCATAGGCTCAGAAGGGACCTGAGAAGACCTTAAGTGTGTATACTTCAGGCTTATCCCTGACATGGAGGCATCCTACAACATTTTTTTAAAAAAGCAAACCCTAGGAAGAGGGAGAATTTTATTTCCAGCATTATCACATTGTAAGATTCTAGGGTCCAGTTTTCAACAAAAATTCATGAGGCATACAAAGAAACAAGAAAGTATGGTCTATTCAAAGGAAAAAATAAATCAACAGAAACTCCCTGAAAAAGACCTAATGGCAGATATACTAGAGAAAGACTTTTAAGACAGCTGTGTTAAAGATTCTCAGTGAACTCAAGGAAGATGGGGAGAAAGTCCAGAAAATGATGTGTGAACAAATTGGAAATATCAATAAAGAGATAGAAAACCTAAAAAGAAATTCTGGAGCTGAGAAGTACAATAACTGAAATGAAAAATACACTATAGGGATTCAGAGCAGATTTGAGCAGACAGAAGAAAGAATCAGCAAACCTGATAGAACTGTGGAAATTATCAAGGCTGATGAGCAGAAAGAAAAAAAGATTGAAGAAAAGTGAACAGAGTCTAAGGGACCTGTGAGCCTAAGGGCCTGTCAGGCAGATGAATATTTGCATCTGGGAGTCCCAGAATTAGAAAAGAGAAAGGCAGAGAGAATATTTGAAGAAATAATGGCTGAAAACTTCCCAAGTTTGATGAAAGACATGAATACAAACGTTCAAAAAGCTCAACAATCTCCAAGAAAGATGAACCCAAAGAGACCCACACTGAGACATGTTATAATCAAACTTGCAAAAAACAGAGACAATGAGAGAATCTTGAAAGCAGCAAGAGAGAAGTGAATCGTCACATACAAGGAATCCTCAATAAGATTATAAGCAGATTTCTCATAGGAAACTTTGGAGGCCAGAAGACAGTGGCCAGTATATTCAAAGTGCTAAAAGAAAAAAACTGTCAGCCAAGAACCTTATATCTGGCAAAACTGTCCTTTAAAAATGAAGGAGAGGGGCTGGCCTGGTGGCGTAGTGGTTAAGTGCGCATGCTCCACTGCAGCGGCCCAGGGTTCAGATCCCGGGCATGCACTGAAGCACCACTTGTCAAGACATGCTGTGGTAGCATCCCATATGAAGTGGAGGAAGATGGGCATGGATGTTAGCCCAGAGCCAGTCTCCCTCAGCAAAAAGAGGAGGATTGGCAGATGTTAGCTCAGGGCTAATCTTCCTCACAAAAACAAAAATAAAATGAGGGATAAATTAAGACATTCCCAGACAAAACAAAAGCTGAGGTACTTCGTAACGATAGACCTGCTCTGCATGAAATGCCCAATGGAGTCCTGCAAGGTGAAATGAAAGGACACTAGATAGTAATTTGAAGCCATATGGAGAAATAAAGATCTAAATAAAGGTAAATACATGAGCAGTTATAAAGCTAGTGTTATAACAGTGGTTTGTAACTGTACTTTTCAGACTAAATAGACTTTAAATCAAAAAAGGTTACATGCAACAAGAAGGACATTATATATTAATAAAAAATTCAATATGGCAAGAAAATATAACAATTATAAACATTTATGTACCTAATGACAGATCATCAAAATATCTGAAGCAAAAACTGACATAACTGAAGGGGGAAATAGATAGTTCTACAATAATAGTTGGAGAGTTCAATACCCCACTCACAAAATAATGGATAGAACAACCAGACAGTAGATAAGTAAGGAAATAGAGGACTTTTACAACACAGTAAACCAACTAGACCTAACAGACATATACAGAACACCCTACCCAACAACAACAGAATATACATTCTTCTCCAGTACACATGGGACATTTTCCAGGATAGATCATATGTTAGGCCACAAAGTAAGTCTCAATAGATTTTAATAGATAAATACCATAAAAGTATCTTCTGATCACAACAGGGTGAAGTTAGAAATCAATAACAAAAGTAAAACTGGAAAATTCACAGATTTTTGGAAATTAACACACTTTTAAACAACCAATGGATGAAAAAAGAAATCACAAGGGAAATTAGAAAGTACTTAGGAATGAAAACAATAACACAACATACCAAACTTATGGGATGCAACAAAAGCAGTGGTAAGGGGGAAATTTATAGCGATTTGTGTTAAAAAACAAGAAAGACATCAAATCAACAACCTAACTTTACAAAATTAAGGAACTGGAAAAAGAAAAACTAAATCCAGAGCTAACAGAAGGAAGGAAATAAAGATTAGAGCAGAGATCAACAAAATAGAGAATAGAAAACAAGAGAAATCAATGAAACCAAAGGTTGGTTCTTCAAAAAGATCAACAAAAATGACAGATCTTTAGCTAGATGGACTAAGAAAAAAAGAAGACTCCAATTACTAAAATCTGAAATGAAAGTGGAGACATTACTACCAATTCTACAGAAATAAAAAGGATTAAAAGAGTACTATGAACAGTTGTGCACCAAAAAAATAGATAACCTAGATAGACAAATTTCTAGAAACACAAAACCTACCAAGACTAAATCACGAAGAAATAGAAAATCTGAATAGACCCATAACTAGTAAGGAAGTTGAATTGGTAATGAAAAACTCCCAGAAAAGAAAAGCCCTAGACCTTCAAAAGCCCATGGCTTCACTGGTGAATTTTGCCAAACATTTAAAGAACTGATGCCAATTCTTCTCAAACTTTGAAGAGGAAGAAACACTTCCTAACTCATTTTATGAGCCCAGCATTATCCTGATAAAAAGTCATATGAATATACTACAAGAAAAGAAAACTACAGACTAGTATCTCTTATGAACATCGATGCAGAAATCCTCAACAAAATACTAGTAAATAGAATTCACCGATGTATTAAGATTATACACCATGAGCAGGTGGGATTTGTTCCTGGAATGCAGGGATGGTTTGACTTATGAAAATCAATCAACTTAATACACAGCATCAACAAAATGCAGGAAAAAAACATAGAATCATCTCAATTGACGCAGAAAAAGCATTTGACAATATCCAACACCCTTTCATGATGAAAATACTCAACAAAATAGGAATAAAAAGAAACTACCTCAACATGATGAAAGCCATGTATGAAAAATGCACAGCAGATGTCATACTCATTGATGAAAGGTTGAAAGCTTTTCCTCTAAGATGAGGAACAAGGCAAGGATGCCTGCTTTCACCACTTCTATTCAACATAGTGCTGGAAGTTCTAGCCAGAGGAATTAGGCAAGGAAAAAAAATAAAAGGCATCCAAAGTTGGAAAGGAAGAAGTAAAATTATCACTGTTTGCAGATGATATGATCTTATCTGTAGAAAACCCTAAAGATTCCACATAAAAGCTATTAGAACTAATAAATTCAGCAAAATAGCACAGCAAGTCAACACAAAAAAAAATCAGTTGCATTTCTATACATGGACAACGAACAATCTGAAGACGAAATTAGAAAAACAATTTCATTTACAATAGCATCAAAAAGAATAAAATACTTAGGAATTAACTTAACCAAGGAGGTGAAAGACTTGTACACTGAAAACTACAAAACATTGCTGAAAGAAATTAAAATATAAATAAATGGAAATAGATCTTATGTTCATGTATTGAAATACTTAATATCATTAAAATGTCAGTACTATCCAAAGTGATGTACAGATTCAGTGTAATCTCTATCAAAATCCCAATGATGTTTTTTGCAGAAATAGAAAAACCCATACTGGGCCAGCCCCGTGGCTTAGCGGTTAGGTGCGCGCTCCGCTGCTGGCGGCCTGAGTTCGGATCCTGGGTGCGCACCAACGCACCGCTTCTCCAGCCGTGCTGAGGCCGTGTCCCACATACAGCAACTGGAAGGATGTGCAGCTATGACATACAACTATCTACTGGGGCTTTTGGGGGAAAATAAAGGAATAAAAAATTTAAAGAAAAAAGAAAAACCCATACTAAAATTCATATGGTATCTCAGGAGACCCCCCAATTAGCCAAACAGTCTCTAAAAAGAACAAACTGATAGACTCACACTTCCCAATTTCAAAGTTTACTAGAAAGCTACAGTAATCAAAACAGTGTGGTATTGGCATAAAGACAGATATCCAGAGCAATGGAATAGAATAGAGAGCTCAGAAATAAACCCTCCCATACATGGTCAGTTGATTTTTGACAAGGATGCAAGACGATTCAATGGGGGAAAGTACAATGTTTTCAACAAGTGGTGCTGGGAAAACTGCATATCCACATGCAAAAGAATGAAGCTGGACCCTTACCTAACACCATATACAAAAATTAACTCAAAATGGATCAAGGACCTAAATGAAGGGCCTAAAACAATAAAACTCTTAGAAGAAAACATAGCACAAAAGCTTCACAACATTACATGTGGCCATGATTTCTGGGATATGACACCAAAAGCAAGGTAACAAAAGAAAAAAGAGACAAATTGGACTTCCTAAAAATTTTTTAAAATTTGTGCATCAAAAGATACTATCCACAAAGTAAAAAGGCAACTCACAAAATGGGAGAAAATATTTGCAAATCATATATCTGATAAGGGATTAATATATCGAAAAGTCCTAAAATTTAACAAAAAACCAAACAACTTGATTCAAAATGGGCAAAGGACTGGAATAGACATTTCTGCAAAGAAGATATACAAATGGCCAACAAGCACATGAAAAGATGCTCAAGATCACTAATCATTAAGGAAATGCAAATCAAAACTACAATGAGATATCATCTCACACCCATTAGAATGGTTACTATCAAAAGAAAAGAAAACAAGTGCTGGTGAGGATGTGGAAAAATTGGAACTCTTGTGCACTGTTGGTGGGAATGTAAAATGGTACAGCCACTGTGAAAAATAATATGGCAGTTCTTCAAAAAATTAAAAATAGAATTACCATATAATTCAGCAATTCCACTTCTGGTTATATACCCAAAAGAATCGAAAGCAGGATCTTGAAGAGAGATTTGTACACCCGTGTTCATAGTAGCATTATTCACAATAGTTAAAGCATAGAAGAAACCCAAGTGTCCATCAGTAGATGAATGGATAAGCAAAATGTGGTCTATACATACAAAGGAAGGAAATTCTGCAATATGTTACAACATGGAGGAACCTTGTGGACATCATGCTAAGTGAAATAAGCCAGTCACAAAAAGGCCAATATACTGTATGATTCCACTTATGTGAGGTACTTAGAGTAGTCAAAATCATAGCAACAGAAAGTGTAATGGTGGTTGCCAGGAACTGAGGGGAAGTGAGAGTGGGAGACATTTTTAATAGGTACAGAGTTTGGGTTTTACAAGATGAGAAGAACAATAGGGATGGATGGTGGTGATGGTTACACAATAATGTGAAATTACTAATGCCACTGAACTATAAACTTAAAAATGGTAACTTTTGTGTTCTGTATATTTTACCATAATTTTTAAAAATTAGTGTAGTGTACCACATTAACATTTTAGGAATAAAAGCATATCATCATTTTAATAAATGCAGAAAAAGCATTCGATAAAATTAACATCTATTCGTGACAAAAACATTTTGCAAACTGTGAATAGAAGGGAATTTCTTTAATCTGATGAATGTCATTTACAAAATATCAAAGCAGACATCGTATTTAATGGTGAATTATTGAAAGCTTTCCCTCTTAAGTTGGGAACAAACTCCCATATACCCATCATCCAGCTACAACAGTAATCATCAACTATGACCAGTCTTGTTTCATCTATCCCCTCACTTCCTTACCCCTCTGCTCCAGATTATTTTGGAACAAATCCCAGACATTGTATGATTTCATCCATATATTTCAGTATATATTTGAAAGATAAGAATTCCTTATTAAAAAACATCACTGTGATGTTACACTTAAGCAGAAGTTTTTTGACATCATCAGTTCAGATTTTCCTTATTGTTTCGTAAGTTTTATTTATGTTTTTTTAATTTGTTTGAATCAAGTTCCAAATAAGGTCTATTCATGACGATTGATAAGTCTTTTAATCTATAGCTTCTTCCTCAATATCTTTTTTTTTTGTATTTAGTTTTTGAAAAAACCAAGTCATTTCTTCTGCTGAGTTTTCCCTAGACTGTATTTTGCCGATTGCCTTTTCGTAGTGTTGTTTAACATTTTCACGTGTCCCCTTTCTTATCTATAAATTAGTAGGTAGATCTGTAAGTCATAGTTTAATATGAAATTTTCATCAAAGTCAAAATTGTCAAATGCTTAGTTTTTTTGGCTGCTTTGAGCCAATGCAAAATTGTGTTGAATCCTTCTGTCATTCCAAGTGTAAAGCTATATATTTAGTGACTGAATCTTGTTTTTAATGACATCCATATTCTCGACAGAGCTCAGCTTTTCATGATTTTGTGTTTTATGTGTCTTATCTCCTTTGTTGTCTTTTTTCAGAAAGTATTATACTGTAGTAATTACCAGTTTCTAAATGTATTTGTACAGGGAAATGAATAAGCGTCTGACAGAAGAACAAGCCAGAAAGACATTTGAGAGAGCCATGAAACTGGAACAAGAATTTACTGAACATTTCACAGGTTGGTGTCACATGTGGCACTGCCCTTTATGGTAGAATTTTGCTTTAGAACCATATGAACTGACCCATTGAAATGTATTTTGAACTATGTCCACATCTTCCAGTAGTAATTAGTAGTAATTAGTCCTGTCATTTTCAGAATAATTCATCTAAGCTAGGCAGTGGTGATGAGGAATCTTGAAATTCGTAGTTTCTTAAATTGTTGATTAGGACAGCATGTATAGGAATAATTCATACTTGACTGGAGAAAAATAGATTCAGGCCTGATTTCTTCTATGAAACTGACTTTTCTTTTATCCATTATAAATTTTGACCCATTTTAATGTATTATTTGTTTAAAAAGAAAAGAGTGGGTAGCAATTCCCAAATAATCTTCTCTCATTCCTTTTGTCCTTTAAATTATTCCTTAGGTATCTTTGGACAGGTTTTTGTCGTTACTGTTGTTTGTTTGAAATAATGATCAGCTTATATTTGGTGTTCACACTAAGTACCATTAAGTGTCATGGTATTGTAACCCCTGTGTTGTTTTTGTTTTTTGTTTTTGTAATTTCAGACTTACAGAAAAAGCATAAGAATAGTACCAGCAATTCTCATATACTCTTCACCCGTGTTCCCCACATTTATAATTTTTTTCTGAAACATTTAGAGTAAGTTGCAGACAGATGCCCTTTTGCCTCTAAATATGTCAGCGTATATTTCCCAAATACACAAACCAAAGTAAAAATCACCAAATCTTACTTTATGATCAATTTTTAAAATAAAAATTTTTAAACTTTTCAAATAGGAAAATTAGTGAAATGAGCAGTTTTTACTGAGCAAACAATATGTAAATGGTGTCTCTTCCTGGATGAGTAACTGTTTCTAAGATTTAAACGTATACTATTTCACCAATAGTTGTAATGGTGAAGACAGACAGTTAATGGAGATTTCTGATTTTGTTTCTATTATTACAGCTATTGTACAGGGAGATACGCTGGAAGACATTTACAACCAAGTGAAGCAGATCATAGAAGAACAGTCTGGTCCTTACATCTGGGTTCCAGCAAAAGAAAAGCTATGAGGACTGATGTTTCTGTTTCTCTTTTCTACCATCTTATTTTCTTTGACACTTCTTTGCCCTTTCCTACTGGAGTCTATCTTCAGTACTCCTTCCATGTTGCACCATATCCCACCCATCATGGTCTGCAGCTGCACTTACTTTTGACATCTAGTGTCTCCTTCCAGTTGTAGCATCTGTATTATTTTATGTCACTATTGGTTCGTGGCCATTTTTCAGAACTGAAGATGGAGTGGCCTGACCAGCTATTAAGGATTTGGGGAGACGGGGAAATTGTGGTAAAATTCCTTAATGTTTAAGGGAAAGTAACTTTAAGAGATTTTCAGAAAAGCTTTATATACATTCTTTTCAAATTTCAATATAAGTGAAAGAACAGTGGTTTTAATCAGTGATTTAGTAAACTTTGAGCAACAATGCACGCTTAACTTTAATAGCATGGTTTGGCCAATATATTAGCTCTCAAGTCCTTTTCTCAATTGACTTCTGTTATCAAAGCAAATATTTCATTATAGACAAATAAGGAAAATATGTGTTTTTTAATTTCAAAATTATTGTCTGGGTTAACTTGCATAATTTCACAGGGAATATTCATTTTTCATAAGAGTTCTTAAAGTCTTGTTTAAGGTTTTTTTTTTTTTTTGATACATTTGCTAGGAATAGCAATGTTTAAATGTTTTTAATCTACTTGTGCAACACTATTTATAGTGTCTTCCAAAAGTTGTTCATGCATAACGATCATCACATTTTCTGAATTGAGGCCATGTTTAGGTGCTAGGGGAGCTCACCTTTTACACATAAGGTTGAGAAAATTTCATAGACATAAATACAGGTAAAACAGACATTACAGTGGTGATGTAGTAATCATTATGGCAATGGAAAAGGAGTCCAATTCATAGTCTAAAACTCTAAATGTATTCTTAGGGGTCAGATTTTAATGAATATTTTACCCACAATAACTGCCTATTTTGTTATAATAAAATATATATATATAAATATATATAAAACTTTCTTTAACTAAACTCTGTAACTATGGGAATTACTTTCTTTACATAGTTGCACACACACAAACATATATATATATTTAAAATATATTTTTTTCTTTTGCCACCTACTCTTAACTTTTTGTTTGGTTTTTAAATTAAATATTAATTGATTAGACTTTATCTTCCTTAATCATGTGAACTGAGAACAAGGGTATGGTGGTTGTGGAAAGAAACCTTTAGGGAAATTAGATTACAAGTAAAAGTATGGGCGTGTTCTCCTCTTTTCTACAAAAGTTTTCAAATGGCTCCTGGTTTTTGTTGTTGTTGCTGTTGTTCTTGTCATCGGGTTTGGATTTGGTCCTCTGCCTCTCCCTCCAGTTCCCCTCCTTTCATTAATAGGCAACAGGGAAAAGCCTGGTGTGTGTGAGTGTGTTCCCCTCAAACTGCACACCTTTTCATCTCCCGTAGCTGCTCTGCACTAGAGTCGCACAGATCTTTATGGTGAGCAATTTTAAGAAATTTTAGTGAAACGCAGATATGATTTCAGAAATCAGTTTCTCTGGTCTTTTATATTAATAATTTTGTTTGGCTTCCCATTGCTTTTTTGGAGTTATTAAATATGTGTTTTTGACAACCTCTTCATTACAGTTTCTTAAACAAATGAGTACTGGTTTGTAAAGAATTATCAACATTATCCATTCCATTTATGAGAAAGAGGAGAACAGCTAATAAACTTTATTGTAAAATCCATATGTTAAATGTGTCTTGAATTCTGAAAGAAAAAATTATTTTACAAGCTAACATTTTCTTGGAGCAATTTTGGGCATCATGTAATTTATAAACTGAATTCAAGAGCCATTAGGCAGCCTAATAAAAATTTTTTCTGTAGGTTTCAGAACTATGTTAACATGTTGAAATATATAATATAGCGGTTAACACCAAATATAGTAGGTTGTTACCAAACATAAACATAGTAGAAGAAAATCATTGTAAAATGATGTCAAGAGCCCCAGAAATCACCTTACAGCAAGACCCCAGCATAAGCCATTTTGAAGTATTTACTGGTCACATGTTGTGAAATATCAGGAGATTATATAAAGTGATGCCATTTATGTGTTAAAATGTATATTACATTGCTTTCTGGATGTCCTTGTTAAGTGCTTATTTTTGTAAGGAAATACTAACTTTTGTGCAGCTTTCTAGATTGTATAGAATTAGCAGTAAAAGTAGTAATTGCTTAATACTACTATGCAACAACTACTTTAGTATGTTATCATTTAATTTAAAAAAGAGTTACCAGCACCACTATAAGGCTTAAGTGAAATCACCTGTCCAGGATGACTTAGCTAGTAAGTGGCAATGCTTGGCATTTGTATCCAAGTCTCTTTGCCCCGGGTTCTTTCTGACATCCTGCCTCATTTTTCAGTCCCTACTATGTAAGGCACTGTGACTTAAATTATGTTATTTTAGTGCCCCTTTACAGATAAAGAAAGACTTAGATGAAGGTCCTCGCCCAGAGTCACACAGTAAGTAAGGACAGACCCGTAGAACAAGTCATTCCCATCACAGCTGAAATGACTCTTTCTCAGAAACAAGTCAGCCTAGCACTGTCACAGTGACATACAAAGAAAGAACTTCTTTAGAACCAAAAATGGAATAGTATTCATTAGAAAAAAGTCCACTATTCTAATACACAGGGAATATTACTATTTCAAATGGTTTATGAAATAGTTCCTATTTTTTAATATGCTTCTTCGTGTCCTTAAGTTGGCAAAAATAAAAACCTCTTAAATGTGACTCCACATTTCTGGTTGCTTACCTATTCTGTATCTGCCCAGGGCTCTTTAAAAAATTATGGAAGCAAGCTTGCAGAGCTCACTCCAGCAGAATACACTCTGGTTAACAAATACCTGCTAAGTCACTACATAGTATTTAAACTCCAAAGATGGCAACTTGGGGACTTTACTAATGAGGAAAATTTGTTTTCTAAAGTATGAGAGTAAACAGTTACCTTCCAGGATTCTCTGCCCTGAATACTCGTAAGTTACATGTGGAGAAACAGAATCCCAGAGATGCCTGTGTCTTAAAGTTACACGGCAGATCAGGAATGGGGCCGGGATTAGAACCTTTAACTCCTGGATTCTGGAACAGTGGTTTTTCTACTATGACAGTTTCTTTTCCTCCCATGCTGTGCACTGAATTTGCTTGGTTACTCAGTCCCTCGAGATTTGAATTACTGATAACAAGAAAGTAAATTTAAGAGGTTTTTTGAGGTGTTTGGCTTTGTAAGATGTCAGGGAAAAACATGAATGTCACTTTTCTGACCCAAGTTTTAGATTATCTGGTATTTCAGTCCGATGTTGAAGATTCCGTTCATCTCCCTCCAGAATTGCACAGTATAGCTCTCTTTGGCCTTGGCAGCAGAATACCAAATGTGAAGAATGTGGGCTGTGGAATCAGATCTCGATTTGAATGCCAGCTCTGCCACTTACTGGTTATGTAGCTAACCGTGGGCAAGTCGTGTCATCACTCTTTCTGTTTACTTGTCTGTAAAATGGAGATATTTTGAGAACCAATAAGATTACATTGAAGGGGGCTAGCGCATACTATACTCTGAAAGTTAATTCCCTCTTCCTTTGGAATCAGAATCCTGGGATTGTTCTAACTCCCCTTGTATACATTAATCTGAGCCTTCATTTTGCCATATTTTAAATGGGATTTGAATGACTACTTTGCAAGATTGTTATAAGGGTTAAATAAAGTAGTGTGTACAAAACACCAATCACAGCATCTGATACTTAACTCAATACCTGTTCTTCCCCTTGCTCTTGAGTGTGTTTGTGCTTGGTAGCAGAAGACAGAGAGAGAAGAGTATGGTCCACCATTCTTCATTACCTATAGAGAAACTTTCCTTGACAGATTTTAGTTAAGAAATTATTTACATTTCAGTCCTTATAATCATGTTTACTCATCTCTTCTTCTGAGGATACCTACTCTTTGTCAGGGATGGTGTGACTTTGACCTACTCTAACTCCCAACCTTAAACATGGAACTGGAAGCCATCAAGATTTCCATAAGCCATGTCACATCTCTGCACAGTGCTAGACCCAACAGTCCCTAGCAATTCTCTTAAACTTTAACTATTGAGAGTCTAGAAACGGGTCTGAAAAGGACTACGTCAATTGCCCAGGGAAGATACATACTGTTTCATTCAATTTGACTAAGAATAGAGTATGGTCATGTGCCACATAACTAATGTTTTGGTCAATGATGGACTGCGTATACAATGGCGGACCCATAAGATTAGTACCATACAGCCTAGGTGTGTAGTAGGCTATACTGGCCAGGTTTGTGTAAGTACACTATGATATTCGCAGGACAAAAGCACCCGATGATGCACTTCTCAGAACGTATCTCCGCCGTTAAGTGATGTGTGACTGTAGTCACTACTTACTCATTGACTGCTTTCTCCTTGACTTTCCACTACCAGCTCTTTCTCCATTCCACCCCCAGGTATAGTTACCTGAGAGCTGGCAAAACAAATCCTGGTCTGCTAAACAGCATTGTGAGCAGAACTGGTGGTCACGTAACGTGGTATTATTGTTTGAGACTTAGGAACAGGTACCAACCTGACCGGGGAGAGTTTCAACACTGATTTTTCTAGCGGTTTCTATTACCTATAGTAGTAGTAAACTAAACAGATATAGGAAGAATTAGAGGAAGGAGACCAGAGGACAGTGAAGGCTAGAATTCTCTCCCACCATCTTTTTTTGTCTTCTTTTTATTGAAGTATAACCTACATATATAAGATGTATTAATATCTTAAGTGTACATATACCTCAATGAAATTTTACAAACCAACATCACCCATGTAACAACTAGCATGAAGCTCAAAAAAAAGAACATGACCAGCACCCCAGGCGTGCCCCACAGCTCCCTCCTTGTCACTACTCCTTCTCCAAGGGAAGCCGCTATCCTAACTTTCTTATTAGATATATTTTAAAATTTTTTTAATTTATGTACAGTAAAATTCTTGATGGTGTACAATTCTGAGTTTTATACACGCATAGAGTCATGTAACCACCCCCACAATTGAGAGTACAAAACAGTTCCATCATCCCAAAAATTCCTCTCGTACTTGCCCCTGTGTAGTCAATACCTCCTCCCACCCCCAACTTCTGACAACCTTCTGACACTAATCTTTTCTCAGTGCCTATAGTTCTGCCTTTCCCAGAATGTTGTATAAATGGAGTCAGATCTTATGTAGCATTTGAGGTGTGGCTTCTTTCACTTAGCAAAATGCCTCCAAGATTCATCCATGTTGCTGCATCTATCAACAGTTTACTTTTTCATTGCTCAGTAGTGTAGTATTTCATTTAATGAATATGCTACAATTCATTTATCTATTCACTGATTAAAGGACTTTGGGATTATTTCCAGTTTTCCCACTATATTTTTATACTTGTTTGCAACTCCAGGCCTGCAGGAACAAAGAGCAGAACCAGAAATGGGTTTCTGATCTGACAGCCATGACAGGCCCTCCCCAACCCCACCTCCATCTCTACTGTGAGCATCCACACATTTTGGCAGTTGCACAGGAGCCTATCATCCTAAATGCAGAGTAATAGATACCAAGAGCCTGGTTACAGAACAAACTTGTGCCTAAAGTAGGAGACTGCAAGAATAAGCAATTCAGAATTTTTAGAATTTCAGATTCCCAGGAATAACACGGAGATGATCCAATAGCTGGATGTGCCAGTGACTGGTGCCAGATTCTCATTGCTGGTGTCCTAAGAGAATTAGATGTAGGCCATTTAGGACAGTAGTAAATGAGAACAAAATAGTCTGAGCAACAAATGAAAACAGCCATTTGTGAAATGTGAGATTCTCTAATAGGCTTAAAATTTAGAAAACAGTCCATGGAGACAGCCCTGATCTTTTGAGAAAATCTAGTTGGTTGAACACCAAAGGATTGTAGTTTGTTTTTTTAAAATTATTAACTACCAGTTTTCTTCTGATGGTAACCTCTCTGCCTCTTAAATATTACTATGTGATTAACAGAAATCTAATTCTAGTGCAGCACACTTAGGAAATCCTTGAACTGGAGCTGGCCCCCTGATTGGTTTGACACTTGGTCTTTTTTTTCTTTTTGCTGAAGAAGATTCGCCCTGAGCTAACATCTGTTGCCAGTCCTCCTCTTTTTGTATGTTTGTATGTGAGCTGCAGCCACAGGATGGCCACTGAGAGACGAGTGGTGTAGGTCCGTGCCCAGGGACCGAACCCAGGCCACTGAAGTGGAGCACACTGCACTTAACCACTAGGCCACTGAGGCTGGCCTGACACACGACCTTTTTGCATGCAGACAGCGCACTCTGCCTTGTAGGTCTTTTCCCTTCTTATCACAGTATGACTTGCTTCCTCACGTGTGTGTTTTCAAAAAAGATTAGGTCACTCCTTTAAATTGGCTCTAGACTAAACCTTAGGAACTACAGGTGTTTACCCAAAGTAAGAATAAACTACTCAAATTGAGCATATAGTCATCCCTATTTCTGCTAATCAACTGTTAATGACCAATTTCATTTGGACAGTTTTTAACTACAGTAGAATGACTTTTTTTTTAACTATATAGAAGTCAGTGCACAAAGAAATTAGCATGTGAAACAAGATATAGTTAATTTTCTGATGGAAGAAATGATTAGAAGCGGTGATGTAATCTTTCTTTAGGATGTCTAAAATTAGGTTCTTTTACCTCACAGATGGGAGGGCTAAAGACAAGACGAAAGTCCCATATGTTCCACACTGTAAATCTGTACGAGAACGTTTTCTAAAACTTGTGAGAGTCGTTTGATCAAAAATATCTACTTCCCTAGTGGTATTAAGACTAGAAAAGATCTCTCTCAATGATAGGTCCCTTTCTTTCTCTGAAAAGTCACTGCTTGGTTCAGATCTAGTTTCTGTGATGTTCCTCACTTAGCCTTACTAGGAAAAAGCTTTAACTAACCTTTTAGCTATTTTTCTACCTGTTGCTAAGAATAGTTATACATCACCCCAGTTTTAACCTTAGTGCTTCTTGACATTTCTCTTCCCTAAATATCCAGTCACCAAATACTACTGTTTCTTAATGTTTTTCTTGCTGTCATTTCCACTGTCATCACTCTAATCCAGGTCCTTAACCCGCCCTTACCCCAGGCCTGGATTGTTGCAGTGGCCCCTTATGTCATCTCCCAGCTTCTACCTTGCTCCCTTGCTGATCCAGTCATCCACCAGATGACTTCCTGAGATGCAGCTTGGATTGTGCTTCTCTCCTCAATGACCTTCATGGGTCCTCCACCCAAACTAACTAACTGACCTGTACTGTATCATATAGTTCCTGGAACGTAGTATGTGGTCAATAAATCTACCCCCACCCACCTCCCCAGCCACACCTTTATTCACACACCCTCTGCAGGGCTTGTCCTCTGGCTGTCAGTCATGCAAATTCCTGCCTTGCTAATTGTGTATTCTCTCCACCCAAGTCTCATGATCAAAGCCCTACCTTTCTTCAAGGCCCACCCTAAATCCCTCCTGCAGAAGCCTTCCCAATTATAGCCCTTGGTGCCTGAATTCCTGCAGTACTTATTGGGGGTCCCCTTGCACTAAGCATGTACTCCCTGGGCTGCTTTTACCTCTTTGGGTGTATGGTCTGTTTCAGGTTAGGTGGCCTTCTCCTTGTACTCCTCTACCCAGTGAGGCACCCATGGCAGGGGGTCAGAGTGCACTGCTCCCCGGCTTCTCCAGAGCCTGTACAGCAGGGGAGTCTTCACTGCGGTAGCTTTTAATGGGCTGAAAACAGCCCTGCATAAGTGTTGGCAGTGACTTCATTTGCAAATCTGTAGAGTTGGGATGGAGGAGGGGATGGGAGTGGATAAAAAGGTCTGACTATAAATCTCCAAATCAGCCAAATTTTTTTGTTTAATTATACTCCTTTCCTTTCTGGTTCCTGGTATAATAATGTCCCTTCCTGAACATACTTTGTGATTTTTCTCTTTTTGATTCAGTTTTATCTTTCTTGTGCATATGTTCTCATTATAAGCATCTGAAACCCTCCTTGGAAGTAGCTGGGGTATGAATAATTTCTCTGAAAGTCTTAGTGACAGAGCCAAATATAGGATTCTTGACTTCTTTACTCTTTACCTCTTTTCATCTGGTTTCCACTCTGATTAAGTCTTATATTCAATGAAATACATGGAGATTTATTAATGGCTTTAAAGCTGTATCTCCAGAGTTAATCTTGGAGCCTTTTAATCCTCTTCTACATTTGAAAATCTGGACTGCAGGGAAAATTTTCAGGGAAAAAAAACTTTTGTGTTTGATAATTAAAATAATAAACTGAGCTCTGGACTGAGAGACTTACACATGAATGCGGGTTTGACTCGGAGCCTTTCCGGCCCTTCTTTTTTTCCGTCTCCAAGGAAGAAGCGTTTTCTCTTTTCCTTTCAAGATTACCCTCTCTGCTTCTCCTCTTGATCTTATTCCTCACTCACATCTTCCTCAATTACCCCCTTTTCCTGTAGCTTTAGTCTCCTTCCTCCATGGGCTGCTTGTGCTCGGACTGTATGATCAAATCTCCTGTCCTATAGAAATTATCCCTTGACTCCTGAAAACAACCCATCTCCTCTGACTTTCTTAGCCAAATACCTTGAAAGAGACAGTCTGTCCACTTTTCCATTCTTTTATAATAAATAGTAACATTTATTGAGTGCCTACTGTATTCCAGACATGATGCCACACATTGGGAATGGTGGGAGACAAGATGCCACCCCTGTCCTCATGGAGTTCAGTCTCCTGGCCAAGCCTCAGCCCTCGCCATGCCACTGAGACTGCTCAGACAAAGCTGTCTGGGGACCTCCTAGTCCCCAAATTCTGCAGCTTTTCTCAGTCCTTCCCCCTCAGCAGCATGCCATACTTTAATGATAGTTAATAACATCCTAAAACTTATAGTTCAATAGAAATCATCCTCCATCTTCAAGGCCCTGTGATGAGTACAGAGAAGCAGCAGCACAGCATCTGCCTTTGAGGAGCTTACACATAAGCAACCCGCTTCCCCTAAGTTCAGCTCCATAGGGAAAATACTTTCAAAGAGGCAAAAGCTTTTATTCACAAAACTTGCTCCATATGTCTACCATTGATCTCAATACTCACGTTCAGATATATTAACTGGTCAGCAAATACACTGTGAATGACGTCAGCAATAAGAGTGTAGTAGCCTTTGATAACACATTTTCTGCAGCAAATGTTCACCGTTCCTAATTTTCTCTGTGTATACCAGCCCTTGCCAGTGTCCCCCAGAATAAAAATTGTTTGGACTTGTTCTTCATTAGTCAAAGACATTACGGCCCATAGAAATAGAAAAGTATCAATTCTGGTTTGTTGAAATGAAAAAATATGAATTTTCCTAAGATTCTGGGTAAAAGAATTATTCATCCATGTTTTGCTGGCTCATTAGCCCCCACCTGCCAGTACAGGTTCTCTGCCATCTGTGAAAGGCCCCCTCTTTCTGAGTCCCCAGAGGCTGTCTTTAGTGTGTTCCATCCCATAGCATCTGCTACTGTTCCTCACTTCTGTGATGAGCAAGCTCCATGCTGGGGGCACCCTGTATCCTTGGAGAGCCAGAGCTGTGTCTTTGGCGGAGTGGAGAAAATCTCTTTGTATTTCATATTATGGAATAGGGTTAGAGGGTCCCAAAGCAGTGTTGCTTAGGCCTCAACATCTTACAGAAGTGTTAGTGAAACCAGTTCTTATATTTTTTATACTCTCCCTCTAACCTCAATATGAGTCCAGAATAGGGACCAACTTATAGGGGACTTCTGCTGGCTAGAAGGATGCTCCTGGGTCGTTATTCCCTCATTGCATCCCGCCTATTCCTCTGATACACCGAGGTATGTCTGTACCCCAGAAATCCAGACTCCAGGCTCAAGCTGAGATGGAGTTCCCTATTACACATGGGTATCAGTACAAAGCCATGTCCATGCTCAGGCCAGGCAAGTGGGCCCGATGTAGAAGCCCCTGAGCCCAGAGACAGCAGGTTCACTGATGAGTCACAGTTGAGGAAGGACTCCTGAGAGACAGGAAAGGGGCCTCATTGTCAAAGAGCTCACCCAAGCCCTTAGGTTGTGGCTGTCTGACACCTTATCGATGTCACCTGGAGTTTTGCTACGGGAACGATGTAATGAACACAAATCCTGCCATACCTTCTAGTTGCTCCTGGAGCATGACAGAATGAGCCTTTTCATCCTCATGGTCAGGAGGGTGAGGCTTGCTAAGGACACTTCTATTTATTCCATACTCGTAGGACAGGCCATAGACCCTCTGCCAGGGCCACCTGCTAGTCCATTTGTGCGAATTAGAAAGAGGTGCCCCTCCTCCTAACAGATCCAGCTGGGGATAGAAAAACAGCTTCCACCACACATGCCCCCTTGGATTCTCCAGAGCAGACAGCTGTTGGGGAAAGAAGATTGACTTATCAGAGCCATCATGACCTACCTTTTACATATAGGGAAACTGAAGCCCAGAGAGGAGAACAAACTTGCCCAAGGTCACACAGTGAGTCAGTGATAACAAAAGAGTAGAGCTCAGGTTTCCTGAAGCCCAGCCCATGTAACTTCCAATGAGCATCTCAGGGTGTGATAAACAGCAGCCTCACAGCCCAATCTGAGGAGCCGTGGCTCCCTTCCCCAGGGAGCAGAGCAGGCTCAAGGACTCAGGCCCAGAGGTCCCTTCTCTCTTGCTCTGTGTTCTTATTACACGTGTCCTCTACCCAAGACAGGGAGGATCTCATTCCTGGGTACTCGTGCGGGGATGATGACAAAAGATAAGGACATAAATGGAGGTGGATGACTGGGTAACAATTTCCGCAGTCCGTTCCACATGTCCCCTCTTTGGTCTTCTTCCCATCTTCCAAAGCATGATGGAATGAGCCAGGCTCTGCTGGGGACCTGGGTTCTAGTTCCAGCTCCGTCGCTGACTAAATGCGTGACCCAAGGCAAGTCACTTCCTCTCTCTAAACCCCAGGAGAGGCAGTGGTCTAGACTATGAGATACCCTCACTGCCAGCTCCTCCCCGCCAGGACCGTATCTACCTGGGTTCATCTCTGTATCCCCAGATCCTTTGTGCAATCCGTGCTTGAAGAGAGGCTGGTGAATGAATTCAGTGGCCTTCGAGCTTCCTTCCAGCTCAGATTCTGGGATTCCGACATCTTCCTTCTAAATCTGAGCTTTTCCCTCTCCAGTTGGACACGATATTTGGGTTTTTTCTGGGACAAGAGGAGGGGAGGATGCTCTGGAAAGTGGGGCAGATTGTTGAGGGGAGAGAGCCCTGGAACGCTGGCTCCAGCAGGGGGCGCCAGAGAGAAGGCCAAGGCCAGTCCGGTCGGCCCAGGCGTCCAGTCCGGGGTGGGCGGGTGCGCACTGGGGGCGCGGACACCGCGACGGCACGCCCAGGCCGCACTTAAAGTAGCTGCCGGCCAGAGCCAGAGAGGAAGGAGGGAGAAAACCCCGGCTGCTGCTGTTCCGCTCGGACCCGGACCTGGACCCAACCCGCACCCTACCAGCCCCAGCTATCTAGACCGCGCCATGCGGGGCACGAGCGTGGCTCTGTGGCTTTTCCTGGCTCTGCGTACTGGTGAGGCCCCGCCGCCCGGCCGTGGGAGCAGGACCCGGGGCGGGGGTCCTGGGGCCGTCCAGCTCCCCAGCAGGGTCCCGGGAGCTTGGAAGTGTATTCTGAACCCACGTCAGCCAAGGAAGTGGGGAGGCCTAGAAAGGCGCGAGGCGCGGGTGAGGACGACGAAAGGAACTAGCACTGACCCAGGCAGACTGGGATGTCTGGAGGACTTCTTGGAGGAAGCGGCATTGAGCTGGGCCATGAAAAAGCGGACCTTCTGACGGGCCAAGGAGAGGCTTGGGCAGAGGCGTGGAGGGGAGAGCCCAGGAGTGTCGAGAGGAGGTCCGGGAGGGTGAACGCTCTTGACGGGCGAGGAAGCCCGAGGAGGGTTTGGGGGCCGAAGCGGCTCCATCTCTGGGAGCCCCCGCGGGGAGGGAGGCGGGAGAAGATTCGGAGGGATTGGAGGGGAGGGGGGGCGAGATAACACCAGGAAGACGCCCCAGGGAGCCCAACAGGGTGCAGGGACGGAGGAGGGGGCGCAGACCGGGTCTCCTCGCGTCCGCACCGCCCCTCCCAGGGTATCAGGGTCCCCCGGGACGGTGAGACGGGGCTTCCCTGAGCTGCTCGCGGGGATCGCGGGCGGAGATGCTGGAAGGATGGGTTCTCGTCAGCACTCTGACCTCATCAATACAAAGTGGACCCGCCACCCAGGTCCAAACTCTGCAGTTGCCCGGCCTGCCAGGGTGCAGTCTTGGAGCATTGGAGAGGGGGCGACAGCTCCACATTTCAGGGTGCCGCTAGGGGTTGGGTGAGGCTGTGGAGGGACCGGCAGTCCTGACCCTTGGGGTGGGGATGGGAAGCACAGGCCGCCATAAGAGGGTGACCTGGTCCCTGGGGGCGGGAACTGGACCCAAAGCCGCACGTTTCCCATGAGCACAGGCCTCTCTGGCGATCCTGGCTGGGCAGGGGGACTGGTGGAGAGCTCAGGTCTGCAGGGGCATCAACCTCAGGGAGCTCTGGCACCACTTCTGCCGGGCCCCCAGGGGGTGAACTCGCTGAGACTCTGACCTGTCAGATCATGGGGCCCAAGAGGGTCTCCACCAAGAGGAGGGCCCACACACAAGTCCACTGAGGAGGCCCCGTGTGTCCTGGCTGTCTACATAGGTTTACTTGCAGTACAGAGGTGGGTTTTCTGATCTGCTGTCTCACATGATGAAACAGGCTCAGAGAGGTCACATAAGTTGCCTGAAGTCACCAGCTGGAGGAGCAGGAACTTGAACCCAACCTGCTGACTCCTCAGCCTCCCCTTGGCAGGGGCCTGGCGCTGTGCCCACAGCGGGTGGGTTTGCAGTGGGCATAATCACAGATGCTCCAAGAGGGTGCAAACTCCTCAAGGGCAGCCACAACCACTGCCCCATCTCGTGTCCCAGTTCATGCTGAGGGCCCAGGGACACCTCTGAGTGAGAGGACCCAGTCCAGCACCCTCTTGTTGGAGGACGCAGAGGCCGGAAGAGGGGCAGGAAGTTGGCTAGTCGCAGAGCCAGCCAAGACCACCCAGTCAGGGCTCCTTCCATCCGCCAGGCTGTGCTCTAGGCAGGCAGGGAGGGGTGGGAGTAGCCACGCTGCTACCTGGGGGACCCTCCGTGCCTCTGCAAAGCGCCGGGCTCTGAGCCGCCCATCTGCCCCAGGCGCAGGGACATGCATGGCCCCACGCGCAGCTTTGCCAGCAAGCCCAGCCCCTTCCCACCTGTGACACCGCTTTGTGCCTCAGTGCCTCGAGGCGGGGGGGGCAGGGCTGTTGCAGAGGACTGGCTAGACAAGCTGACGGGGTCACGCAGAGCTGCTGGAGCCACCCTCCACAGCTGGGGCCGGGGGCTGGGGAGGCCGGCGGAGCTGGGCCTCACTGTCCCCTGCCCCCAGCGCTCGGCGGGATGGAGGTGCGGTGGTGCACCACCTCAGACCCGGAGCAGCAGAAATGCAGCGACATGAGCAAGGCCTTCCAGGAAGCCGGGATCCGGCCCTCCCTCCTGTGCATCCAGGGCGCCTCGGCCGACCACTGCGTCCAGCTCATCACGGTGAGTCCTCTCCCTTCCACCCTGCCACCTCCGCCCAGACAAGAGGGCTCTGACTCAGGAGGAGCGCACAACAGCCTCATTCACTGGGACAGGCTCCGACTCCCCCTGTCGGGCCCAGTGATAGGATCTCCTGAGTTTCCCGGGCAACAGGGCCAGCTTGTTTCCTGCCAGGGCCCAGGCGGGCGCTGGGAGGCCTCAGGGAGGGCCCCTGCTCAGATAGGCACCAATGGGGAAAGGTGTCCTTCCACAAGGCCCCTGCTAGAGTGGGGACACTACCCACCCCACCAAGAGGAGCCCCGACAGCAGACACCTCAGTGGCCCATGCTGGTTACTCAATCTGCCAGGGAGTTTTCCAGAACGGGGTTTGTGCGGTTTCTGGGGAAGGAGAACAGGGGCCAGCTGTCCTGGGTGGGTGAGTGGGGTGTGGGGAAGCAGTTCTGAGGGGCAGGACATCTGCTGAATGGGCACTGACAGTATTCAGAGGCAGGGACTTTAGAGGCAGGACAAGGTTATGGAGGGAAGCCTCGGGCAGGCACAGGGGGATCTGGGTTTTCATTTCCGCTCAGCCCCTGATATGCCCCCAAAAGCTAGTCCAGTCGTAGTGCACGTGGGCCGGGCTCCACTGTGAGGGTGGAACCCAATCATTACTGAACTGTAGTTCTGTCCTTGGACCCATGACACACTGATCCTATACCGCCGTTTGTGTTTTAAAATAAAAGGGAAAAAATTGAAGGCGGCATTTATGGGATTCAGTCTGCATCCTAGAGAGAAAACCCAAGAAACCTGTTAGCAGTGGAGGCAGGGGACTGAGAAATGAGAAAGTGTGGGAGACTCACTGTTCACTACACACCATTTTGTACTATCTGATTTTTTACTATGTATTTCTATTGTAAGTCCTATAAAATTAATAATTTTTTTTAAATAACATAATTAGAAAAACAAGGTGAGCCCATGGCCCAGGAGAGCTGTCACCTTGGGCTGGTCAAGGGGAGACCCCTGGGCCCCAGTGGGGGAGGACCCTGCAAGGCTGAGCCAGGACAGGGCTCCAGTGTGGGCTCCAGGGCTCTCGAGGGGCCCTAGGCAGACTGGTGGGCGTCCCTGAGCGTCTCGCTGAGTGGGCCCCGGAGGCCGGGCTGGGCTGACCCACATGTTCCCAGCAGGCCCAGGAGGCTGACGCCATCACCCTGGATGGAGGAGCCATTTATGAGGCGGGGAAGGAGCATGGCCTGAAGCCTGTGGTGGGCGAAGTGTATGATCAAGGTCAGAGGGCCGAGTGGGAGGAGGGGTGGGAGGAGAGGGGAAGTCGCTCAGCAGTGTGTCCTTGCTGTGCCCAGCCCAACCCTGCAGCCCCTGAGCTGGTTGGTAGCCTGTACCCAGAGCAGTCCTGGAGTCCCAGCCAGACAAACCCTAAAGGCCCCCCTAAGTCTCTCTTGACCTCCCCCACCAAGAGCAGGGGTGCCAGAGACCCAGAGGGCTGGCCCGAGTCTGTTCTTCCATGTAGAGCCCTGTAGCCCCACTAACTTTCACCCACAAGCTCTTAACTGAGGGGCTGCCCGTGCTGGAGTGGTGTTGGGCGTGACTGGGGTGATGAGGCGTCAGTAATGTCCCGCACCCACATTCTTCAGTGGCCCTCATTCAGAGGCAGCGTGGTGTGGGGAGAGGGCTGAGCAAGAGGTGGTACTTAAGAGCTGCAGAGCCCAAAAGAATGAGAACGAATCCCAGCTCTGCCCCTTCCTGTGATCTTCTGTGACCTTGGACAGCCTCCACTTCCTTGACTGTAAAATGGGGAGAGTGATCCCTGCCTTGTCACACAGATTAAATGAGCCATTGTGCACGCACCTGACGCATGGTGTGTGCTTGGAAATGTGAGTGCCTTTGCCCTGTCCCTGCACCTCATACCAGACCCGCCTCTGGCTCTGCCTGCCCTTTGCACCTCCCCCACCACCTCTGCTTGTCCAACACCTAGTGTCTGTCACAGCCCAGCGCAGTTGTCACCTCCAGGGAGCTCCCCTGAGCCCTCCCATCCCTGTGAAGGGCTCTCTTTCCTGCCTCCTGGAGCACTGACTCACTCCGCTAAGGTCCTGTGCCCTCTGTCTTGTTTTCACTGACCACAGTGAGTCCCCCGAGGAGGGCCTGCTCCTCATCTTTGCATACCCCGGGTGCCTGGCATCCAGCACGGGTCTCTCTTGGTTGCTTGTTGAATTGATGACTGTCAGATGACGCAGGACAGTCCAACCCTGCAATCCAGCCAGGCTTCCACTCCACGGCCAGAAACAGGCCTGCCTCGTGGGCCCCAACACAGCTCCTCCTCTTTAATTCAGTCAACACGCTCATTGAGCACCTGCCACACTGCACCGCGAGCATGGAGGAGGGAGCAAGAGGGCCCTCAAAGAGCCGGAGTCAGAGAGCAAACAGACAAACACAGAAAACGTAGTCACAGCTGTGGTGGGTGCTGTGCAGAAAGTCAAGGCCATGGGGGAAAATAAGGGGTGTGGGGAGACCTATTGAAATCGAGCAGACGGGGTTGGGGGGGACTCCTCTGGGGAGGTGACGTTTAAGTTGAGCCTTGACTAGGGTTCCAGGTGGGAAAGAGCTTGGTGTGTTCAAGGAACTAGAAAGAACAGGCACGGTGGGCGAGTCAGAGGGGTGGGCCCGAACGAGGCTGCTCAGGTTGGCAGGGGCCAGACTCAGCTGTGCAAGAAATAACACCGGCTTTGTTTTCTAGAACTCAACTTCACTCTGATCCTTGGCATCCCACCACCACCGGGCAGTCACGTGTGTGTGTGCACGTATGCACATGTGCACACGCGTGTGCCTGCGTGTGATGGGATACTCTCTGGTCATCAGTCACCATAGAGGAGTCACCCCCGTCTTGTCTGAATGGCCCCTTCCCGGCCAAATTTGGCCAAGGGGACTCTTTTACAAGGCTGTAGACCCCCGCCTACCCATGTGCACCCCATTCAGGATCTTGAGTGATTTGGGACCACACTGCTAGTGTTTCTCTCTCTCCCTCTTCCCCCGCCCTCGATACTGGGAAATCACTTTTTCTAATCTGGGGGAAGCCCTGCTTCCCCCTGCTCCTCCCAACCACTCCTCTTCCCATAACCACGATACCATTCCCTCCAACCCTCCAAGTTCTCCTAAGGGCCCAGACTTTTGGAAAACGAGACTTGTGGGCTATTCTGCTTCCGGTCTAGCTCCAGAGCTCCCCTGGCCTGCACAAATGTAGACCCCGCTAAGTGCCAGCTGGCTTGGGAAGGAAAGGGGAGAAATAACTAATGAATTAATATCTCAAGATGATATCTACCACGTGAGGCTGGAGGGGGTGGGGTCTTGTGATAAGACACGTGGATCGTGCCCATTTGCTCTCTCAGTAACTAGAGCAACATGCACAGATTTGCGTGTACATCCATGCACACATGCATCCATGCACAGGTGGGTATACACACACACACACACACACACACACACACACACACACATCCCCTTCACCCACAGCCTTCCCAGGCAGGGTCCCAGCCTCTCTCGCAGCCTCTCCCTTGCTGTCCTCACTCCTCTCCTCTCCCCTCCTTCTAGAGGTTGGCACCTCCTATTATGCCGTGGCTGTGGTCAAGAGGAGCTCCCATGTGACCATCGACACCCTGAAAGGCGTGAAGTCCTGCCACACGGGCATCAACCGGACAGTGGGCTGGAACGTGCCCGTGGGCTACCTGGTGGAGAGCGGCCGCCTCTCGGTGATGGGCTGCAACGTGCTCAAAGGTGAGGGCCTCAGGCCAGGCGCGGGCTCCTCCTGCAGGGGCTCTGGGCTCCCCTCCCCTGGCCTCTGCGCTTCCCCTCATGGGATAGCCTCCCTCCGGGCTCACCTTCCTCTGCACCTCCTTTAGGGAGCAGCACGGTCCCACCTCCTCCAGGGCCTTCCCGGACACCTAGTCAGTTGGATCACCCCCTCCTCTCGTGCTGGCCAGCCTGGTGTTGCTGCCATTTAAGTTTCTCATTGATTGGCCCCTCCAGGGCACTCAACTCTCACTTCATCATCACCATGTCCCACGACACCACCAAGTGCGGGGCCCAACACACAGTTGGGAGGCGAAGAATTGTGAGGAGCGGTTCTCACCTGGTGTAGACATGGTGTAGGTTGCTATTTCCAGAAACGTGTCCCCAGCTTTACAGGGTCAGAAACTCTATTTTTTCAGGACCCAAACAGGCTACTGACTTACACCCAGAAAGCTCACAAGTGGCTAATCAGAGACCTGCTGTTGATTCATTTATAGTGAGAATAGGGCTGTCCTGCAGACAGAATGTGCTCCCAGGAAGGGAGCTGAGGGTGATCTGAAGGGGGTTGCTGAGAATAAAACTCAAGAGGGGAGTGAGGCAAAGCACTGAGCGTGTCTGGCTATGAGCCCAGGGCCCTCGTTCCTGTGGCCCAAACACAGCTCCTCCTGCCTCTCATGTTTCGGGCTTCTTTTCTTTGTCACCCGCTGGCCCCCCAGCTGTATCAATCTCTCTATAGTGGGCACAATACGGCAATGAGGTGGCTCCTGACACATGACAACCACGTTCTCAAACTGCCGTCCGGGGATCACACCACCCCTCACATTGAGTTTGGGGTGTCCCCTATCCCTCGTCCAGGAGGGTGCTGCCTCCTGGTTTGCTCCACAGGTGACCAATGCTTGCGGGTGGGGGAGCCCGCAGAGGAGCACAATGATCTTTTAAAGCCCAGACTTTGCTGTCAAATAGATGTGGGTTTAAACCCTGGCTCAGCATGACCTGCCCTCAGATAGATTACTCTACACATTGAACTTTAGTTTCCTTGTCTGTAAAATGGGAAAACTAACACTGCAGTGCCGTGAGGTTGCAAGGATGGAGATAATTCACACAACGTCTTTGCACAGTGCATGGCACAGGGTATGTGCTCACTGCAGGGAGCTGTTGTTTTATGAGCTCTGTACCTCTCTGTGGGCACCTTGCTGTTGTGCACACACATGCATGCATGCACACACACTCACAAATCCACATGCAGACATACACACATGCATGTACAGACATTACATAGGTTCATTCATGCATGCTACACAAACCCATACAGTACACACATGTATGCTACCCACATGTGCATACACACATGCTTGTGTACACACACATGCACATACATATGTGTATATACTGCCCCAATACAGCCCCCACCACTGTGTAAACCAGCACCACCCACAAGAGCCTGGAAGCCACGTCCTCTCAGAGGGTGGCCAGGTGTGGCTGGTTTATCAGTCACTTGGCACAGTCCCCTGGGAGGACATGAAAAGAAGACCAAGTAAAGGAGCCCACCCTGGAAGAGCTCGGTCTACTGGGTGATGAGCACGATGTGACTGGCTCAGTGCAGAGCCAGCATCTTGCTCATCCTGTGTGGCACTAGGGCGTCCTCGGCACACGACAAATATTTGCCAAGAGGGTGGACGTGGGGCCTCGGTGCTGGCAGGGGCCCAAAAACCATGCAGATTCCAACCTCTTCACCAATGAGGCCTCCTCACTGTTTCCCTCCCCTCCCTGTGTTTTGAGAAGTGTTTCTGTCAAATTAATTATACTGATTAAGCAATAATTTCTTTCTTTCCCCACTTTCATCGATTACACATAACTGATTTTGAAATGAAACCCTCAATGAGAACAGTATCTAGGTGATAGTTAGTGCCCTATGTGGCCATTTTGGGGTAAATGTTTTATTCCCTGAGCCATTTTTACATAACAACAGGCACTCCTGACACCTACACTTTTGTGGCCCCAGTTTGGGAGTCACTGATCCGATCCAGTTCCCCTGTTTTGCTCAGGCTAAGGTCTGAAGGGTCCAGCTGAGTCCCTGGGAAGCCCGTCCTGACTCCAGCCTGAGTGGCCTGAGCCCTCCGCGGGGGACGGGACGGGGGTCTGACTCTATCCACCTGACTGACCTCCCTCTGCCTCCTTCCCGCAGCTGTCAGCGACTATTTTGGGGGCAGCTGTGTCCCGGGGGCAGGAGAGACCAGTTACTCGGAGTCCCTCTGTCGCCTCTGCCGGGGTGACGCCGCTGGGGAGGGGGTGTGTGAGAAGAGCCCCCGGGAGAGATACTACGACTACAGCGGGGCCTTCCGGTGAGACGGCTGGGCTGAGTCAGGGGACAGGCCTTGAGGCCACAGGAGCTGGGGAAAAACACCTCTGCACAGAGGGCCCCTGGGGTGTGGCAATGTCGGCTGTGTGTCATCAAAGGATCCTTTATATAGTTCATGTGCCCTGGTTAGTTAAAAACACCACACTGGAGTATGCCAGACTGGATTTGCTCATAAAATCAACATGTTTGATATATTTAGAGAGGTGAGTGCTCAGAGAGAAGAAAATGACAAAAACAGCCCTTTGCCACTCCCATGTCCCCATTCTGGTGTCTCAGACCTGCGGGGAGGGTGGGGGGATGGGGGAGTGTGGCAGGGACCCCCGGAGGCTTGACGCTCAGGGCGGCCTCGGCTCTGCCCCTGGCTCAGGCTGGCACTTCGGATAAGCCCTCCGTGGAGCCAAAACAGGGTCTCTTAGCGCGTGGGGTGCACTCCGTCTGTCCACAGATGAGGGGACGCACTCAGTGGGGACTGGGATGGGAGCCTCCTGAGTCCCTCTAACCGCTGGGCCCCAGTTTCCAGTCAGAGGAGGGGAGCCTGCTGGTGCCCACGCTCCAGGGTGTGATCTGGGGAAATGCAGTTTGGACACAGAGAGAAAAACAGTCCTCAGTCCTCCAAGTGGGAGACCTTCGCCCACCCCCTCTCCTAGTGTCCCCCCAGTCCAGTCTCTGCTTATTTGCCATCTGTGGGGACCCGGGCAGCCCCTTTGCCCAGATGGCCCTGCCCCCTTCACTGGGCAGTGACATGAAGAGGATACATGAAAGTCCTGGTCCCTGCCACTCAGGCATGAGGAGGTCTAGACCTATCCCCTGCCTCAGGGCAGAGTCATTTTCAAAATGCCCCAGTGGTAAGGCTGCCCATGACAGCAGCTGCCATCTGAGAGCCTGCTCCTTTCAGGCCCTGAGCAGGATCTGTCAGGGTGATAAAGGATCCCTCCCTATGGGGAGCGGCTTTATCATCCCCACTTTACAGGTGATGGGGGCTAGGAAGGCTCCACGACTTGGCAAAGCCACAGAGCCAACAAACCAGGGAGCTGGAACCCGGGACTGCATGACTGGGAAACCCATGCCCGCCGTGACCACCCCCTGCAGTCCAGGCTGGACTCCAGAGGTGGAGATGGACGGGGCCGAGGGGCTCGAGAGGAACTCAGCCCCGCCCGGGCTTACGGGTTTCTCCTCCGCAGGTGCCTGGCGGAAGGGGCAGGGGACGTGGCCTTCGTGAAGCACAGCACAGTGCTGGAGAACACTGATGGTGAGTGGAGGGGCTGGCCCCGGAGCACGGTTCTCCCAAGGAGAGGAAGTGGGGGGGGGGTCTCCCCAGCGCAGCTCAGACTGCTCTGTGGGGCAAGGGGGGCTGGGTGAATGGCTCTGCCCCGCTCTGATTTGTATACGCCATTGGTTTCCATTTCCACTTGAAGATTGGATTCTGCTTTTGAAAAAAAGTTCGCAAACCTATTTACTATCTCTCATCTCCTGTCGCTTCTTAGCATTTTCTCCGCCTATCTGAAGAAGCCGTCCCTTATCCCTGGATTAAATATGGGTTGATGTTATGTGTTGATTCATTATATCCTTGTCATTTAAAATTTTTAAATTTTCAGTCCATTTATTTAAACTAAATTTTTTTATTTTGAAATAACTGAGCTTTAGAAAAGTTGCAAGAGTAATTCAAAGAACTCCCATTTATTCTTTACCCAGATTCCAGCTTTTAGCATTCGCCGCATTGGGTTTATCCTTCTTTCTATACCTGTGAGGTCTGTCTGAACCATTTGAGAGGACATTTGCCTACATCATGCACTTTAATAATTCAGTGTGTATCTCCTAAAAACCAGGAGATGTGGACCTCGCCACAGTACCGTTACCAAATTCGGGAAATGTAAGACTGATACAATGCTATTATCTTATTATTTAACACTAACACTAAGTGTTCCAATTCTGTCCTTTGTAGTGATATTTTTTAGCCCGGGACCTAATCTATGATCACATATGGTGTTTAGTTGTTAGGTCTCTTTAGTTTCCTTTAACTTGAAACAGTTTCTCAATCTTTGTCTCTGTGACATTGACATTTTTGTAGAGACAGGCCAGTTATTGTATAGAATGTCCCCTACTTTGGATTTGCCCAAGGATCATTTATTTTGTTTAATAGAGGTATAATTTACACACAGCAAAACACACTCTTTTTGCAGTGCAGTACTATGAGTTTTGCCAAAAACATACAGTTGTATAACCACCGCCACAGTCAAGATAGTGATTGTGACAGATCCTTCACCCCATGTTTCTTTCTTGTCAGTCCCTCCCCCAACCTCTCTGGCAGCCACCACTCAGACTTCCGTCTCCATAGTGTTGCCTGCTCTGTAATGTCTGATTGTTGTCTTTTTTTGTTCATCTTTACCTTTTAAGTCAGATGGTCCATCACGTAGTCTGATACTCATGAAGGCAAACAACGTGAACCAGATTTGAGAAAGAGAAAAAAGTGATCTGGAAGAGAAGGAAGCACACAGGATGGTCTCAGAGCAGGACGATCCTATGAAAATGGGTGGCCAGGACTTGGGCCCCAAGATGAGTAAAGCAAAGGAGAATTTGGAAGGTGGAGAAGGAATAGGATGTATTGGGTTAAAATCAGCTCTTTTAAAATTTTGATGGAAATCTAAAGAAGTAATTGTTTGAAGAGTATCTTTATGCAAAAAGATTGGTAAGAGCAAAAGAGTGGAATTGACGTAAATGTCTAAAGTAGTGAAGAAATATAGCTTTAATTGTCCCTAGCCTATGGAAAATAGGAATGACAGATCGAAATACTAAATGATGCATTTGTTTCACGGGAAGGCCAAATGATCCTCCGAGTTCTACGCAAAGGTTCTGCAGCAGTTTAAAAATAGAGAGAAGTTGGGGAGTGGGGAGAGAGTGGCACTGAGTAATTGTTGAGAGTGCTATAAATGATCACGCAGTCATTAAAAATGACCTTTATGGAGTTTTCCAAACTATTATTGTCTTGGTTTTGGTGTTTGTTTTTAAATAGCTTTGGAGTGAGCAGAGTTTTCAGGATCCCACAAATTATCTTTGCCTTTCCTATTTCCTAGGAGAAGTTTATCCTCCTCATTTGAAAATTTAAAAGTGGTAAAAATATTGTTATGGAGGACCATCTGTGGTATATTTTATCACATGAGTTACAATCCTTAAAATTAGTCTTCTTAATATTCCTATTTGGTGTCGATATTCATTCTTTCAAGTAAATCTTGTTTTCTGTTATAAATGAGTTTTATGGAAAGTTTCCAATAATGTGGAAAAATACTTTAAAATAATAAGTGAAAAAAAAATTAGGATGCAAGATTGCCTATCAAGTATGTCCTTAACCTTATTTAAAATGGTTAGAAAATAGAATAGAAAAAAGGACATGGAGGAAATATACCAAAATATTAATAGTTGGATTAATATTGGATAATATGTGGGCGAAGCTTTGGGGAGTTATCCTTTTCTCCCTGGGCCACAGTTCTGGGTGGAATCTGTCAGGGTTTGTTTCCACCCTGGCCCCCTCCCCCTGCCCTCTGCTCAGAGCCAAATTGAGTGCCCGATGGCAGCGGCGAACTGTGGTACATTTCTCTCTCTCATCCTAGGCTTCTCTTATTCTCTTAACTCTTTTTATCTTTAATGAACAGTTCTGTTTATATGTGTCATATTATTGTCCGATACCTCAAATCCATTTGATTAGTAAAAATTGGCGAGAGGTAGAAAATGTAAGTAAATAGACACAGACTATTGAGACATCTGGTCTTATAGGGTGCGGCCACCAAGCTCCTCTTCATTCTGAGTTCTGGTTCTCACCTCCTGGTGTAGTTCTGGGCTCTCACCTCCTGGTGTAGTTCTGGTTCTCACCTCCTGGTGTAGTTCTGGGCTCTCACCTGGTCTAGTTCTGGGTCTCACCTTCTGGTGTAGTTCTGGGCTCTCACCTCCTGGTCTAGTTCTGGTTCTCACCTCCTGGTCTAGTTCTGGGCTCTCACCTCCTGGTCTAGTTCTGAGCTCTCACCTCCTGATCCAGTTCTGGGTCTCACCTCCTGGTGTCGTTCTGGGTCTCACCTCCTGGTGTAGTTCTGTTTCTCACCTCCTGGTGTAGTTCTAGTTCTTATTTCCTGGAAGCATTTCTTTACACTGTGGTCTGTGCCCCATGACATCTTTGCCTCTCCTCAGGCTCCCTCTCATGGGCCCTCCCTGCGGCCCTCCCCACGCTCCTTCTAGGACAGGAGTTGGCTCACCACAGGCTTCCCATCTTCCCAGGGAAAACCCTGCCCTCCTGGGGCCAGGCGCTGCTCTCACAGGACTTCGAGCTGCTGTGCCGGGATGGCAGCCGGGCCGACATCACTGAATGGAGGCGATGCCACCTGGCTCGGGTGCCTGCTCATGCCGTGGTGATCCGGGCTGACATGGACGGGGGCCTCATCTTCCGGCTGCTCAACGAAGGCCAGGTGAGTTCAGGGCACCCTGTACAGCTTCCTGGGGTGATGCAGGAGCTTCTTGTCTCTCACCAGCGGGGGAGCTCGGGGCAAGAGCCATCCTAGGGCTGCGCTGGCCACACCAGGAGGGGCAGAACCCAGAGACCCTCCCCTGGGACAGACCCCAGCTGGGGACCCAGGCCTCTGTAGTGTCCAAACTCAGGCCAGGTCAGCGTGAAGGAGGGACCAACTGTGCTAGCTGGAGGGCTGGCCAGAGAGGGGAGACCAGGGGACTCAGGCACCCCTCAGAGAAAGCTCTGTGTACTTGTGGCTATTAACACCAAAGCCAGAACATATGAGCAAATAAACAAAATGACAAAACCAATAAATGTCCAAGTATGTCATTAATTAAATGTGGTGAATAATGTTTTGCTGAAACCACTGCTGACAAGAGCAGCAGGTTTCTGACTGCCAAGCACACCAGCTTTAGTTAGTTTTGCCCCATCCGTGCCGCCATGGCTCAGCCCCATTGCTTGTCCCCAAGAGCATCCCACACCTGGGCCACGAGTCCGGTGTTCAGTCGGCTGAGTGTGACAAGACAGAGTGCACTGGGAGGGCATGGAGGAAGGAGAGAGGTGGTCCCTCACCTGGTCCTCAGAGTGGGCGCCTGGCCTGAGGGCACAGGGATAAGGAAGGGGTAGCTGAACTGGGAGGAAAGGATGCCGACCCCACCACTGACAACTCACCAGACCCCATCCCACCCTTGACACACAGCGTCTGTTCAGCCATGAGGGCAGCAGCTTCCAGATGTTCAGCTCGGAGACCTATGGCCAGAAGAACCTGCTGTTCAAAGACACCACCTCTGAGCTGGTGCCCATCGCCACTCAGACCTACGAGGCGTGGCTGGGCCCCGAGTACCTGCATGCCATGAAGGGTCTCCTCTGTGACCCCAACCGTAAGTCCACCTGTCTCCTCTCCCACCGGCTCCAGCCCAGCCTGACCACAGGCGTGGCAGGGCCTTCTGGAGAGGTGCCCCGGGGAGGACACTCATCCCAGGAGGTGGGCCTCTTGGCCTCAGTGGGAACCTGCCACTTCCACCTCCCTGCCTCTGGGGGTTTGGGGAGGAAGCGTCTCTGGAGACACATGGCCTGCTGTACCCTAGACGCCCCGCCTGCTCCAGTGGGTGGGGTCCAGGCCATCAAGGTCTGTTTTGGGAAGGATCTCCTCACCCCTTCACACAGAAGTTATCAAGTCCTGCCATTCTCCCTCCACGATTCCTCACTCCTCCTCCTTCTCCCCAGCCCATGGTGGGGCCCTGGCTCAGGCGTTGTCTCTCTCCTGGACCATTGCAGTAGTCTACGGGTGGGCTTCCTACCTCCAGCTCCCCAGCCCCTAACATCCTCTGCTTACAGCCAGGGAAACAGTGTGCCACTGAGTTAGATACATGACAGCCAGTATCTGCCTCAAATCTCCTCACAGCCCTATGAAGGAGGTACAGCTATCCCCTTTCTTCTGTATGAGGAAACGGGATCAGATGGTTAAATACTGGAACTTATCCCTTAAAGCTAATGAGAGAAAGAGCCAGAATTTCCCGTGGGTCTGACTCCAAGCTCTTCCTACTGAGGTACTGGCCTCCACAGCCCCTGCCCCACAAGCCGTGCTTGAGGCCAGCCCCTGAAGCGGGTGAGCGTGGTGGTGACCACGTGCTCACACCCACGCAGGGCTGCCCCACTACCTGCGCTGGTGTGTGCTGTCCACCCCTGAGATCCAGAAGTGTGGGGACATGGCTGTGGCCTTCAGCCGGCAGAGGCTCAAGCCAGAGATCCAGTGTGTGTCGGCCGAGTCCCCCCAGCACTGCATGGAACGGATCCAGGTGGGGCCCATGTCTGGAGGGGCAGAGCGGGCCAGGGGGACAGGCGGTGGTAGTGCCTGGGATGGTCCTTACTGTCCCACCTGGTCTGGAGGATACAGGGCAGCCTGGGGAGGAGAAGAAGGTCTCCTGTGACAACCTCACAGAGAAAGGGGAGGAGAAAGGACCTGCAGGGACCAGCCACTCCACCCTGGGGGACAGGGCAGAGGGGGACTGTTTCCGGGGACTGCTCCTCGCTGAGGGGGTGGCCAGGAGCACAAGACCAGCCCAGCTCGGCACTGGCCCACCCTGTGGCCTTGGGCAAGCCCCTTCCCCTTTCTGAGTCTCAGTTTCCCCTTGTGCACAGTAGGGGGTGGGCTTGGATCGGTGTCTGTTAAACGTTTTGACAGCAACCCGCAGTCAGAAGTGCATTTTATAGCAATCAGTCTAGTACACAAGAACTTTTCTTTCAGATATAAATATGTAAAAAAAATGCATCCCTTATATAGAGAGACATGAAACAAGACAGTACTTTTCTTACTAAGTACAACACACACTGATAGATTCAGTTGTATTCTATCCCCCTTTTGTTTTAAGCTTGTCACGGCACAATAAATTGACTTGGCGTCTGCTAATACGCCAGCCACTTGAGTTAGAAGCACTGGCCCTGGTCTCTATGCCCGTTCAGCTCAGTCCTGCTTTCCTTCTCTGGCTGGAGACTGAGGCCAAGACTCAGAGGTGGCCCTGAGGCCCTGCAGTTAGGGACAGGGTCCCATGGTGGTCACAGGTGTCCCAGTGGCCCCTGGGTTCCTGGATGCCTCCCCTCCTGGTTTTTAAGAGCAAGTAGGTGGGGCCTGATGGTGAGGAGCCCTTTTCAGGGTGGTCCCCAAGTGCAGGCCAGGACAGAGCCCCTCGGGAGTGTCCGCCCTGCCCCGGCCAGGCAACCACATTGACTTGAGGAGAGGAGCATGGACAGGATAACGGGCCAGGACAGTGGTGGGTAACAGTCTCGTAAGCGCACGCTTCCTGCATGCCGCGCACTGTGCTGAGCTGTCACGTGGACTACCTCAGCTAGTCCTCACAACACCATGGGGTGGGTATGATTACTCTCAGATGTGGAAACTGGGGCTGGGAGAGGCTGAGGAAGTGACTTGCCCAAGGTCACCCAGCCCGAGGGTGGGGGAGCCCCTCTCCCCAGGGGCCAGTGGGGAGCCTGTCTTGACTGTGTGTGGCACTGAGGGAAGGGGAGACTTAAGGGTGGAGGGCTCTTCATTTGCTAATGCTGGGCAGGCTGTCCTGTGGAGGGGTGGCTGGTCCCACGGGCCCAGAGATGCAGGGAGGGAGGTTTCAGCTCCCTCCAGACACGAGCCTTCTCTCCATCTGGGCTCACAGAGGGCCAAGGGGCTGCCTGGGGGCCTGTGAGGAGAGGCGCGGACTTCAGAGTTTCCTCAGAACCCCAGCAAAAGGCTCAGAGATCCTCAGTTCTAACTTCTAAGGCTCCCAGAGATGGTGTCCAGTGTCGCTCTAATACCCATTTCCTGCCCAGCCACAGTGACCCAGGCAAGGGAGCGTCAGCCCCACAGGGCCCTGGGCCCAGGGTCTGGGTTCCTGCCTGACATCACAGTGGGAAGGAGAAGGTCTGGGTGGGAGAAGAGAGGGCCCCCAGAGATGCACCCTCAGGCTCAAAATATCAACGCCACTCCTGTTATTGCACCATCATAACTTCATGCCTCTGGGCCTGGACCGTGTGGGGCACCTTCCTGGGGTGCAGGTGTCCCCTCTCTCCCTTCGTCCCGCCCCCTTCCCTCGGAGTTTGTCAGACGACTATGGCTTGATTATCAGGTAACCACTTTGCAGGTCTGAGGGATCAGGTGTCCAGAGGCTTTGGAATGGACAAGTGGCAGTGGGGTGTGGTGTCCCAAAGGGCTCCAGGAGGGGTCAAGGGGGGGAGGGCCCGGGCCCCTTGTGCTGCCTCCTGAGGCAGGGCTTTGTCCCTGAGCCCTGGAGCCTCCTCCCATGGGCCCAGGTCTTTTAAGACCTGGCTCGTTCATCCATTCACACACGCATTCGACAAATATGTACTGCACTCGTGCGTGCGCCAGCCCAGTGGCCAGGTGCTGGGGACATGGCACAGTGTCCCAGGCCTCTGAGGGCTGGCGATCCATGGGAGACCCCACACCAAGCATGAGGGCAGGGGTGGTGATAGGTTCTGATCAGACAACAGGAGACGCTCAGGAAACATTTGCTGAAAGAATGAAGCAGAATCCCATGAAGGGGAGTGCTGCTGGTGGTTGGTTTCAGGCCTCGGGTCCTCCAGGTACCCCTCTTGCTGCACATCTTCACAAGGAGAAGAGGGGCAGATGGGGCAGGACGCGGTGCCCAGGGGAAGGGAGCCTGAGGCCAAAGTCCTCAAGAGACCCGTGATCCCGACATCCAGAGCCGTCCTGGGCCCACCCCAGCCCGGCTGCTCTTTCTGTCCCCCTGCAGGCTGGGCAAATCGACGCTGTGACCCTGAGGGGCGAGGACATTTACATGGCGGGGAAGACTTATGGCCTGGTGCCAGCGGCCGGGGAGCACTATGCCCGTGAGTGCAGGTGCCGGGCCTCTGGCCTCGGGGGGAGGTGGTTGATATTTTTATATACATAAAGCTTCCCCCTGGGCTGTTTACAGAAGCTCCAGCCCCCTCAATGCCTCTCTCCCTGTGCTGGCTGCTGTCTGTCTCAGGCAAGCCCCTCCTGCCCCAGGCCCCAGTGTTCCCATCCAGTCAGTGAAAGTCTGCCAGGCTTTGGCAAACTTTCTGTAAAGAGAGTAAACGCTTGGGGCTGTCCCGGTGGCTTAGCTGTTAAGAGCGCCCCCTTCGCTTCAGCGGCCCGGGGTTCGCAGGTTCGGATCCCGAGCGCGCACCAACACACCGTTTGTCACGCCATGCTGTGGCGGGATCCCATGTAAAGTAGAGGAAGATGGGCACGGATGTTAGCCCAGGGCCAGTCTTCCTCAGCAAAAAGAGGAGGATTGGCATCGGATGTTAGCTCAGGGCTGGTCTTCCTCACAAAAAAAGAAAAAAGGGGGAATAAATGCCTAAGGCTTTGCAGACCACATACAGACTTTGCTGCAGTCTTCTTCTTCTTTTTTTTTTGCAACTCTTTAAACATATAAAAACATTGTTAGCTTGCAGCCCAGGCCATACAAAAGCAGGTCGAGTAGTTTGCTGAGCCCTGGACTAGAGGGCCTCCTCGGCCTCTTCCAGCCTGAGCGTGTGGCTCCCGGAAGGTGGCCCTCGGGACCCTCCCTCCTGTCGGCTCATGCACACCCTCGCAGGCGCCTGGGCTGGGGCCGTGGCGCTCAGTCCTCTTAAGTAGTGACCTCAGCCCCTTCCGCTTGGACGTGAAAACCCTCTCGGCTTAGGGAGAAAGCTTCTGCGGCCTCAGCTTTGCCTCCACCTTGCTCCCAGGGGTGAGAAGAATACCACCTGGGTGTAAGGAGAGAAAGGAATCCTTCTGGGTGAGGACTGTCGGAGGAGCGGGGAGGACAGGCTCTGAAAAGTGGAGCCCCAAGGGCTGCTTCTCAGCGATGGGGGACAAGCAGGGGTCCCACTACCGAGCACCTGCCCGGCCCTCGGGCCTGGGCACTTCTGAGCCCGTGCAGCCGGGGCCTGGACACTGGGGAACCTCAGCTCTGGGGTGGAAAGCCACAGGAGGGCATGGGTTTGAGGGAAGAAGGGTCCCCGTGGGGATTCGCCTCTGGCTCTTGCCAGGCCGAGGCCGAGAAAGCAGAGATGCGGGACCTCACTGGTGTCCCCGTCCCCCCAGCGGAGGACAGGAGCAGCTCATACTTCGTGGTGGCCGTGGTGAAGCGGAACAGCTCCCACGCCTTCACCCTGGACGAGCTGCGGGGCAAGCGTTCCTGCCACCCCGGCTTCGGCAGCCCCGCTGGCTGGGACATCCCCGTGGGCGCCCTCGTGCAGAGGGGCTTCATCCGGCCCAAGAACTGCGACGTCCTCACAGGTACCACCCTCCACGGGGACACAGATGCGAAAACTCTCCTTTGGGGTTGGCTGCGGTCAGGGGCCAGCTCTGAGGGTCAGGGGTCCTCTCCCAGCAGGAACTCACAGAAGGCAGCCTCGGAGAGATTTCCTCTTCCTCCTTGACAAGCCTCTTGCTCTTGGGGAGGGGGGGAAATATTCGTGGCCACACGGTGACAGTCAGGGGTGTCTGGGGTTCTGTGGAGGGTGCCGTGATGCCCCCTACCCACTTACTCACCAGGGGGAACTAGCTCCAGTGTGCATGGGGAGTGGGGTGCGTGATGGGCTCTGGGCCTGGCTGTATCACCGTCTAGTCGTGGGGCTGTCCTCATCCCGCAGCAGCCCCTGGGCATCTGGAAGACCTTGTTGGAAAGTGGCCAGCCATCTGTGTAAGTGCTGAAGAAGGCACATTCACCAAGCACCCACCATATGCCATATGCGGGGCCCTCCTTGTGTGTTAAATCATGCACATTCATGGTGAAAGGGAGGCAGTTGGAAGCTGGCGAGATCCTTGGGCTGACTGCACACACACCTCTGTCCTGGCTAGCACCTCAACAAAAATAGCGCATTTTTTCCTAACCTCCTACACAAGCACATGGAAGGTGTGAGGGCTGGCTGCTCCCACTCCCAGACAGCTGGGCAAGTGCTCTGACTGGAACAGAATCGCTTATGAGGTAGTGAGTTCCCTGTCCCTGAGGGAGTTCAAGGGAAGGCTGGGTGACCACTTGCCAGAGGTGGTCTATGGGGTTCCTGTATCCAGACAACCTCTGCATTCCCCTCTTCCCTGCAATTCTCAAGGAGGAGACATGCCACTCTGAGCTGGGTGGGCAGTGGGGCAGATGGGTGGCCTTGAGCCTTGGGGCCAGGCACGGTGGGCAGATCTGGGGGGAGCGGCCCACCCATCTCCTCCCTGGCCACCCTTTCTGCCGCCGGCCCCTCAACACAGCCCTTCCCTTCCGCCCCAGCGGTGAGCCAGTTCTTCAGCGCCAGCTGCGTGCCTGTGAACAATGCCAAGAACTACCCGGCCTCGCTGTGCGCGCTCTGCGTGGGGGACGAGCGCGGCCGCAACAAGTGTGTGGGCAACAGCCAGGAGAGGTACTACGGCTACAGCGGCGCCTTCAGGTACTCGGTGGGCTGGGCAGGTGGGCCTGGGGCCGGCACAGAGGCTGGGACCCTCCTGCCCACATCCACCTTGGCCTCTGTGTGGCAGGTGCCTGGTCGAGGACGCGGGGGACGTCGCCTTCATCAAGCACACCACCGTCTTTGACAACACGAACGGTACATGGGGGGACTGGGGCCAGAGCAGGGCCAGATTCTAGGTGGGTCTGTTCCCCATCTCCAACATGATCCAGGCACTGGGTGTTGCTGGGATCGGGGCCGAGCAGCAGCCAGGAAAGACTGGGTCTAGAAGGCTCTGCCCCTTGGGGGCCCTAGGGGCCCCAAGGACCTCGCAATAAGAACAGACCTCAGGCCACACGTCCAGGTGTGCAAGCCACATAACAATCTTTACTGGTCTGGGATCTAAATCCCCATTCCACCGAAATGGTAGAAACTCAGTCTCAATCACTTTGGAGAGACCCCTTCAGGAGTGTTTGCATAGTCCCAAGGGGTGGGGGTGGGGGTGGGGGTAGCAGGGGCCTCTCCCTGCAGGGTCGTATTTCACATCAGCATCTGGTCTTTGGTCCTGAGCAGGTCACTGCGTGCAGGGGAATCGCTCTGCTGCCCCTAAGCCACTGAGGCAGGGCACACGCCCCTTCATATCACACAGGCAGTTTTTCTCTGGAGTCACCATCCTGGGCTCCACCTGGGAAAGAGAGCCCAGGAGCTCTGTGCTCCAGGACCCCCTAAGCCCTCACCTGGGTCCCATCAGGGGGCAGGTGGGCATCTCTTCCCTCCCACTCCTGCTCTCCCTCGTCAGGGAATCCATCCCTTTGGAAGACTCGAGGCTACTTCCCTCCGGTACCTGTTGTTTGTACGTTCTGTTACTCAGCCTACACCCAGGCTCTGACACCCCAGAGGCGGGGGGCTGTCTTCTCCCCTCTGTCCTAACGTCTCCTCCCAGAAACTCCGTGCGGAACGGCATAATGTGGCCCCAAGGGGAGGCGGGGACAGGCGCAGGGGGAGCAAGACGTGCAGGGACGAAACCTCTGTTAGTGTTTCAGAACTCAGAGCCCAGCCTGCCTACCGAGGTCACCCGGGCTGGAGACCTGTTGCCCCAACAGAGCTGGGAAGGGTTCCAGGCCCTGTTGCCACAACCGCTCTCCCCCGCCAACCTCCCACCAAGAACACTCGGGACCATCCCCCAGGAGGAGGGAGCTGTGCGCTCCTGCAGGAGCCCAGGAGCCCGGCCTGGTCCCGCCCCATGCCCTGGGTGGTCCCGGGATGGGTCAGGGGAGGAGGCCAGGGCTGAAGAGGCCCTTTCGAGATTCACCTGCTGCGAGGCACCCACCTCCCACAGCCACTCTTTTCCCTTATTTCTGTCTCTGCTCGTGGGCCCACCTGGAGTTCCTTCTGGAAATGGGAAGAGAGTGGATACTAAGTGAATACATGAAGACACAAAGGTCATGTGATTTCATAGGACCATGTTTCTCAGGAAGCACCCTCCTGATTCAGAATCACTGGGTTGCTGGTTTAAAATGCAGATTCCTGGGCCCCACCCTAGACTACCAAAAGAGAGTCTTTGCAAGTAGGGGCCTTTGAAACTGCCTCTGAGAGATCAACACGTGATGCTATACCCCCTCCGGTTTGAGAACTTTAGCTGTTAGGGGAGGAGGTCAACCACCACCTTCAGGAGCCTGTCCCACCCTCAGGCCAGAAACCTGTAACACACAGATAGAGTTCTTTGCCTGGAAGTGATTGAGAGCCTCAGTTTATTCACCTGTAAAATGGGGTTGATCAAACCTGCATTATGTAACTTTTGTGAGGATCGAGCTTGTAAACTGTCTGACACATAGCAGGTACTCCCTGTTCCCTGCTAATGGTAGCTCCTGCCAATGTTATTAGCCCAGCTGGGTTCTCTCGCCCTGACAGTAGAGCAGAGCACTGGAAAATGGAGGGGTCTGGGGAGCTGGCCAGATCTTGCCACATTTCCCCAGTCAAGGTTGTGGGGATCCAGGAGAGCAGCCTCTCTCTATTCCTTTCTCTGTCTCCCTCTGCTCCATGCCGGCAGGCCACAATTCCGAGTCCTGGGCTGCTGAGCTCAGGTCGGAGGACTATGAGCTGCTGTGTCCCAACGGGGCCCGGGCCGAGGTGTCCCAGTTCGCAGCCTGCAACCTGGCACAGATACCGTCCCATGCCGTCATGGTCCGGCCAGACACCAACATCTTCGCTGTGTATGGACTGCTGGACAAGGCCCAGGTGAGCCAGGGCAGGGCTATGTCACTGGGGGTGGGCGACAGAGGTGAGCCAAGCCCCCGGGAATGCCTCAGTCTACCTGGAGCAGACCTCAGGAGAAACTGAGGAAGGCTGGGGGAAAATGCTGTGATTTTCACTTAGCCAAGGACATCCCTCCAACCACCATTCCCTCTGTCTCCTACATTATTAATTTTCCCTTCTTAGCTGGACCATTCTCACTAGCATACAAACCTGTTATTTCTACCATCTTTTAAAAACAAATGAACGCTCCCTTGGTCTTGCACGCTCTTGTAGCCATAATCCCGCTCCCACTTACAGAAAAACTCTTTCAAAGAGTCGTTTCCACTCTGGAGTCACCAATTCCCCTCCTCCTGGTCTCTCTTAAGGATGGAGACTACTCTAGACTGGCCCCCATCGGGGTCCTGTAACTGTCCTGGTCAAGGTCACAGTGACCCATGTTGTTAAATCCAGTGGCTGTTTCTCAGTCTGCATCTACCTGACCTCTTAGCAGCATCGGCCACAGCTCCCTCCTCCTGGAAACACTTTCCGCCTTGGCTCCCGGGGCCCCACACCTGCTTGGCTCTGGCCACTCCTTCCTTCCAGTGTCCGTTGCTGGTTCCTCTTCATTTCCCCAGCCTGTAACACTGGAGTTACAGGGTTACCGCTGGGTTACCCAGGGTTCAATCCTAACCCCTCTTGTCTGTCTGCACCTACACCCCATTGATCTCATCCAGTCCCATGTCATTAGCTACCCACTATGCACTGATGGCTCCTAAATTTACATCTTCAGCCCTGCTTCCACCCTGCAGTTTTGAACTTACATCTTTAACAACTGCCCACTTGACGTCTCGACTGGTATTTCTTTTTTTTTTTTTTTAAAGATTTTATTTATTTATTTATTTTCCCCCCAAAGCCCCAGTAGATTGTTGTATGTCATAGCTGCACATCCTTCTAGTTGCTGTTGACTGGTATTTCTAACAGGCATCTCAAACTGAATGAATCCAAAGCTAGACTCCTTTCCTCCCCTCAGTCTCCCCTGCTTCAGGGAATGGCAACTTCAGCCTTGCCGTTTCCTCAGGAGTCATCTCTGATTCCCATCTTCCTCTCATGCTCTACGTCCAATCCATCAGCAAATCCTGTTGGCTGCATTTTCAAAAGACACCTAGAATTTGAACCCAGGCCGTCTGAGAACAGGGCCCCTGGTTCCTACCCTCACCCGCCACCCCCACCCCCTGCACTGATTTCGGCTGAAATTGCCCTCCCTCCACCCATGAGAATCACAGAGTTGCAAAGCCAGTGAGCTCTCCAGGCCGGTTCCTAAACTTTGATATGCTGTATGTCCCTCTAACTCAGGAATTGTTTACTCTGGGTCCCTGGGCTTCCCCTGGGGTTCCTAAACCCTCTGAAGTGACGTGAGGGAAGAACCCTGTGTGCATGTGCATTTATCTGGGGAGAAGGCTGATAGCTTTCATCAGATCCTCAAGAGGATCATGAGTCCCCCATAAAGAATGATAGCCACTTTACTCCTTCTCTTCCCGTGGATCAGTATTTCACAGCTGATGCAGGCATTTGTCCATGTTCCCCTAATGTCCTCTATTTATGTCTGTATTTACAATTTCTCAGACCACTTCTGGTCTTCTTACTGGCTCTTTCAGGGCTGCGGCCACAGCACACTCCGTCTGAGGATTCCCAGCAGGGCAGAGAGCAGCTGCTGCCAGGATCTCTAGGGTGCTAGGAGGGTGGGCTAGTAAAGGATATTCTACTCTCCTTTCACTGTCTTAGGACTGGTGACAGAACAAAGAGGCTCTCTCAGTGCAGTCATTTTGGTTTGTGGGAAAGGACACCTGTAAGACAGAGAGAGGAAGCACTGTAGCAAAGGCTGAGAAATGCTGAGCAGGCCTACCGAAGCATGCGGGACTCATCCACATCGTCTCTCCTTTCTGGGTCTGTCTGCCTGTAAATCTCACACTTCACTTCTAGATCCAAGAACCGGTTTGGTGTGATGTTTCTGAATGACTATCTCACAGTGGTGGCTATTGTCATATTTTACCCCAAATCTCCTTTGATGACTGAGGTCTGTGAGTTGTCGAGCTTACGATTTCAAATCAGAGTCTTGGCCCTCTGAAATTCTGGCTCTTTGGTTCACCGTATGTAAAGCAATTAATCTGGGGCGGCGCCTGGTGACCATTTGTGAGACGGGATGGAAAGCAGGTCTGCCATGATGCTTCCAGGACCTCTTTGGAGATGACCATAATAAGAATGGGTTCCAAATGTTCGACTCCTCCAACTATCACGGCCAAGACCTGCTTTTCAAGGATGCCACAATCCGGGCGGTGCCTGTGGGGGAGAAGACGACGTACCGCGACTGGCTGGGCCCCGACTACATGGCAGCTCTGGAAGGGATGCTGTCTCAGCAGTGCTCGGGCGCAGGTAGGGCAGCTGAGAGAGCCCTGGACAGGCAGGTCCACACCCCCAGGGAAAGAGTGGGCACCTGCCACATTCCTCTGGCATTCTGAGCCTTTCACCCAAAAACCTGGAGTGAACTGAAGGGCGGGCGGTCTGGGTCATTACGAGCAATCAAGGTGAAGTGTCCTGGGAGGGTCTGAGCAGGAAGGCTGTGGACAATTATAGTGGAAACAGTGGCTGTGGAAGCCAGACAGACCTGAATAATGCATATAAATGCTGAAAGTAATCGTCCAAAGAGGACTGAGGCAACTACATGAATATACATGTAGTGTCATTTGGAAAAGAATGAATATGTAAAGAAACCAGAGGAAAGACAGATTGTAGCAGGGTAGAAAGAGGGAGCCGGGAGTGAGTTTGGGACGCAGAAATGCTGCATCAGGTCCTGCACGTGAGTGCGGCCCGCCACCCATGCTGCTCCGGTGCTTCGAGCCTTAACTGCCTGTGTTTAATCCCTCAGCGGTCGCTGCCTCCAGAGTCCCCCTGCTCCTGCCACTGCTCCCGCTGTCCCTCACCGCTGGCCTTCTCCTGCCCTCCCTCTGAAGCAGCTCTGGGCAAGCTTCGCCCTCCCTTGGAATGGAAACCTGTTCAGAAATCCCTATCAATAAGGCCGTTCTCCTCGGTAAATCCTGTTATCACTGCTCAGAGGGGAACGTGATGGGAGAGGAAATGTGAGGAACCATAGAGCTCCTTGGAGCTGAGATTCCGAAGCTGAAGTTGCTGTGATTGCTTCAAAGTGGAATAAAGACGAATGTTAAGGAAAAGTGTCCCCACCTCCAGTTGGACCTGAGCAGGTCTCTCCTGCTTGAACCCAGCCTCTGCCTCCCAGGCACCACCTGTCCCTCCGTTACCTGAGGCGGTGTGCTGGCCAGCCTCCCAGTCGCGCCCCACCCACAGGCTGGCACAGCCCGCTTCCCTGCAAATCTGCAGGCTCCCACCACATGGATCCTCACCAGGCTTGGATCTGGAGAAAAGACCAGTTACCAAGGAAACAGGCTGAGCCCGGGCTTCCCACACGGACCTCTCTGCTGGAGCTTGCCCTGCCAAGCCGCCCAGGGGGGCCTGGTGAGATGACAGGGCCTGCCGACCCCTCCCCTGCTGGTTCCCACTTCCCCCTCTGGAGAATGGACACTGCACCCAGCACCTCCCGTCCGCCTCCACTCCGTCTGTCCTCTAGGCTCCACGTTCCAGCCTCCCTCCCAAGGACGCTGGGTCTGCCACCAAGGCATCATCAGATGAGGCTACAACCAGGCCCTCCAAGGAGGCAAAGCCGCTGGACACACGCAGCCCTTTGTCCTTGTCGTCTGTGGCTTGGCGTGGCCCAGACCACTGGACACCTGATTATGCTGGGCTGGGAATGGCAGGGAGACCAGGGCTGCAGCGTACAGATGAAACCCTCAAGGGGGCCTCAGACAGAGGAAATGCTTCTCAGTAAGAATTTTTACTAGGTGGGGGGCTTGATGCAGGGAGCGGGGTGTAAAGTCCTGCCTGAAGCCCTGTCTGCTGGAAGGAGGGCAGGACTCAGAACTGGACAGCTCTGTGTGCTGGGCCTTCCGATGAGTTCAGCTGTGCCGGGCTCTGTCCTGGGGTTGAGTCCCTCAGCAGGAGTCCCCACTCCTGAGTTTCGTCCTCTCGGGCTGCATCTCAGACCCTCCCCTTCTCCGACCCCAGGTGAGGCCCACCGCTCTCAGCCACCCCTCTACATCTGACAGCAGCAGTTGCCTCCGGGCTGAAGGGCCCAGCCTCAGGATTGCCCAGGAGCTCCAGGCCCTGGCACAGGAGGTGGCCCTGGCCTCTAGGGCAACACGAGGCCTTCTGCAGAGCTGGGAATGGGGAGATGCCATTCTCTCTGTCAGAGGAGACCTGGGCCCAGGTTAGGTACTGGGGGAGCTCCTGCACCGACGGGGTCCTCGGGCCACTCACTCCAGGGGAAGGGTCCCTCCTTCCCATCCCCTGCCTGTCAGCGGGAAGTGCCTGGAGAGGGTCTTCTCTCTCCCCCACCATTGCCAGGGTTGTCTGAGGAGCCAGAAAAAGTTTCCAGAACTACCAGCTCTTCCTCTAAATTATGCTCCCTGAAAAAAGTAAAAAGAAAGGGAAGAAACGGGAGCAAGCCACCCTCGTCAGCAGACTGAGAGCGCGTGGGCCTGGAGCTATTTGCATCCCAGTCTGCGGGGGCCTCGGGGACACTGATGACAGGCCAGTTCTCGGTGCTTCGCCCCCACCTGTGGGCGTTGGGACAGATCCCTTCCATTTCTCAGCAGCGAAGGAGGCCCCTGGCAGTGTCCTGGCTACAGTCACACTATCCTGAGGAGCCCTGCTCACCACACTGGAGCAAGCCCCCAGCCCACTGTGAGCGGCCAGAAGGAGCCGGCCTCCACTACCATGAATGATTCTTCTATGACCTGATGATTGATATTTTTTTTAAGGGAGATTTGTGGGGTAAGAAGGGTATTTCTGTGTGGCTCCCCTGGGTCAGTGTGCTGTCCAGGGTGTGACACCTGCACTGTGAGCCTACTGAAGGTGTGACCTGCGTGAGTGCGGTGTGACGTTTGATTGTCAGGTGACAGCAGGGGGCCATTTGTGCTAATAAAAGATGTTGGTTTGTTTTTAAATAAAGCCAAACAACCCTGCACCTGCTGAGGCTTGGATTCTGATAGAAACTTTCTGCTGCTGATCGTTTTTTCCTTCTTAGGTGGTCAGAGGCCTACAGGCCCCAGGCCACTCCTCTGCCCACCCGGAACGGCAGATTCCACTCAGAGCCCTGTTCCGAGAGCCAGAGTCAGGGACCAGCCTGGGCCTCCAGCCAGTGAGGCCCCCAACTCCTTCTCCAGCCTGGGCTGGTTCTCTGGCCCCTGCAGGGCCTCAGCGGTCCCAGCACATCCCAGCTGCTTCCAACCCTTTGGCATCTTGGGTGTCAGTTCCCCTGGGGACCGGGTACAGAGGACAATGCACACTTCTCTACCACCCCCTGCCCTGTGTCTCCAAAATAAGCCACCCCCACACCTTTTCTTTGGCAAGTTGGCTGCTAGCTCACCAGAGGAGGGAAGGGGAGGGTCAGACCTCGGACAGTCCTCACAGTGGGCGCGCTCTGGCCTGTGCTGAAGTGTGATGGGCTGGGCTGGTCCTGGTCAGTGTCCTGCTCTTGCTTGGGGAGTGGAGGTTCTCTATGCTCCCCTCTCCCAGGTCCTGCCCTTCACTGTGCCCCCAGGCCACCCTCCCTCCCTCACACAGCCATCTCACAGAGCTGGGTCTCTCCCCCCACTGTACATGGGCCGTCCATCACCACGAAGACGGCCAGGGGACCTGGCGGCAGAAGTTGACAACGTGGTCTCTGCACCGCATGGCTCGGCTCAATCGCTCAGCTCTCCTAGTGCTGCCCCTGCCCCCGTTGACCCTTTGGGAGAGTTACTAAGATCTGAGCCCCATCTCCTCATCTGAAAAGTAAGCAGAATAATAATATCCCCCTGGTGAGGTGGTTGTGACCATCAGATGATACTATATGTAAAGCGCTCGGCACCGTGCTTGGCGCGTCACAGGGGCAGGAAAGACGTTCGCTGTTACTGTTACTCCTGGAGCCTGTTTTTTTGGGCTGAATTTCAAATGCCTGGGAGAGATCATCTCGTTGGTCCACTGTGGGTCGGGTGTCTCCTACTGGACCAATCAGCTCAGGCCAGCAGCAGGGCCTGTGGATGAAACTTGGCCACCTAGGCGGCCTGGGAAGAAAGAGGAAATGAAATCACTGTGAGCCAAGCAGCCACCCCAACTGGTTTAGGTGATATTTGTTTTAGATGATATCTGGCATTCGCTGAGCAGATATTTATTGACACCTACTCTTAGTACCCCTAGACCTGGGCAAGAGGGACCCTCGTCCTGTGGTTTAGAACAGTTCTTTTCAAATCTTAATGTGCTCATGAATCCTCTGGAGATCTTGTCAGAGTGCCGATTCTGATTCCATGGGTCTGGAGCAAGGCTGAGAGTCTGCAGTTCTAACCAGCTCCCAGGTGGTGCCCAGGCTGCTGGTCCAGGGACCACATTTTGAGAAGCAAGCCCTCAGAGGCCTCTGCTGGGGCCTCCTCTGACCAGACCCCACCCACAGCGGGAAGAGTCCTGGGGAAAAGGGATGTGTTCACCCAGAGCCTACACCCCCTCTTTTAGACCGTGTTCCAGATACCCAGGATCCTGGAATTCTTATCCCAAGCAGTCCTGAACCAGCTTCCAGGTTTGGAGAGGCCTCTTCTCCAGGTCCTGCTTCCCAAGGGTGGTCGGAAGGTGGCTTTTTGCAGAAGGTGTAGACGGAGCTTGATGAACAGGCTACAGGGTCCCTCAAAGTATAGGCTGGAGCCTGGATGGGAAGAGAAGGGGGTGGGCTATGGGGTGGGAGCCTGTTCTCGCTGCACCTCATATTCCAGTATGCCAAGTCTTTATAAAGGTTTATTTGCCAATGTAGGAGGACAGGACGCTTTTATTTAAGTTTGTGACCTTGATTTGTAACTTTTAAATATGCAGCCACATGGTAGGTGGGCCTCCACTGGTACTCCTGTCCTGGGCCCCGCAAATGGTTAGGTTGAGCCAGCCTGCTGTGTGCACAGCTGTCCAGCTATGACAATCCTGTTCTCAGAGCTCTGGAAGGCACAAAGAAGTAAGTTTAAGGCCCACTGCCCCTTCCCTTAGTCTCCTTTGGAGAGGCCACTGGGCTGGTGTGGTGGAAGAAGGGACAGTGAGAGGAGTGACCCCTCAACAAGGATGGGCAGGTCGTCCTGGCCCACACAGCACATCCCAGACAAGGCATCACCCCCATCTTCAGACACCTCTCCATGGCTTTCTTTACCTGAAGATGTATTCCTTAGAAACATTAATAGGTAGAACCATTATTAATAGGTATAAATGCTACAATTATTTTTTAAAGATATTTCAATTTGGAAAAAAATGTAGATCCCTCACCTGGGATTCAGGAAACTTGAATTCTACTTCCACTTTTGCTATTCACTTTGGGCAAATACTTTCTCCTGTCCCAGTCTCAGTCCCAAAGCTATAAAATGGAGACTCGGACGGTCCTCAGTGGTTTTTAGCTCCAACAGTTATTCTCGACTCAAACATCTCAGTCTTCACTGGGTTATCCCTGGTCTGTGCTGAAGCACAGAGGGGCCAGGTGGACTCTTCTGTTATTTCTGCCTTTCCCAGTTACCTTTGGGTTGGGCTTTGGGAGTCATTATACATCAGTGGTTCTCAAACTTGAGGGTGCACCAGAATCCCCTGGAGGGCTTGTTAAAACACAGATTGATGGGCCTCACTCCCAGATTACTGATTCCACTGGGCTGGGGTAGGGCCTGAGAGTTTGCATTTCTGGCAAATTCCCAAGTGATGCTGATGGGCTGATCAGGCCACCTCACTTTGAAGACCACTGTTAAACACATGCTCACACCCCATGAGAGCGTGACAGGTGCCTGCCCCAGCGGACCCGAGGGCTGGCGGGGGAAGGGTGAATGGTTAAGAGGTCCTCATGAAGGAAGCTAGGCACAGCCTAGAAGAAGGGGCAGGCCTGTGACCACAGCCTCTGAGGTCTCCGTGGGGACAGGTGGGATGTCCAAGACGATGCTGAAGCACCAGTCCAGGTGTCCCAGGAAGGCAGCTGAGGGTCTGGGGCAGCATTCTGACTTCACTCTCCCGCCCAGCACGTGGCCGTCTCCTCCCACTGGTCCTGTGCCCCCACATGCCCCACCACACATTTCTGAATAGGGCTTTCAGGAAGGAGAGAGCTCAAAGATTAGCATGAGGACGATGCGTGGTCAGAATATCCCTCTTCCTCTTCCTAGCTTCTAATGTCCCCAGAAAGCTCCAACTTGGCAGAAAATCCACTTTATATTGTCTACTGTAGCCAACCTTTGGGACATCAGGGACCTAAGAGAAAGAGTCTGGTGGCTTGATGGGCAGGGCATTCTTAGCCAAAATCCCAATCCAGGCAATTTCATGGCAGACTCTGCCTGTGGTCACCCTGTATCCCTCTCCCCTTCTTCCCTTTGAGGAGACCCCAATTTGGTTCAGGATGGCAATGTGCCCAGCTAAAAACAGTCACTGTGGGGGACCAGGCAACCCTGTTGTGGCTGATGAAACATATGTGGAAGTTACAGGGTATGGATTTCAGGAAGGCATTTTAAAAGGAACACACTGGGCTGGCATTGCCCTGCGCCCTCTCTCTTCTCCTGGCCAGAAAGCAGGCACAACAGCAGGAAAGGGGAGCAGCCGTCTTGCTATGTGAGGCAACAAACACACGGGAAAGGACATGGTGAGCAGAGCAGAGCAAAAGATAGAAGCATTAGGGTTGAGCGGAGTGCCCAGGCCTGGACTGTTCTAATCCAATGCCATGATGGCAAATCCGGTTTTCCATTGTTTCAGCTGAATGTGTTCCTGATTCAAGTGGTAACAGCATGAGACGGGCCCTTAGGACTTGTCCTGGCTTCGTAACGGGCTGTGTGACTCAGGGAAAGTCATGATTCCTCTCTGGACCTCGTTTCTTCATCTGTGGGGCTGAACCAGCAGGTCTCCTTCTTTGGCTCAGAATCAAGCACCAAGCTGGTCTCAGCTGCAAGTTCCAGGGCTGGGCATAAGGGGGGATTTCAGCGACGCGGCAGTAAGTCACCTTGGGAATGGGTGACATCCTGGGGTTGGTGTCTTATCAGTGTTCAACCAAAGGGAGATCCTGAAGAACAGAATTAGAGGTGTCAGCAATAATTCAGTCCAGTTGTCGCAAGCCTTTGAGCATCCCCAAAGGGGTTCACATTTTTCCCTGGAAGAATCCCTGGGTAGCTCTGCAGACCTGTGCCACAGCCCGCAGCCCAAGTAGTCAGGTGAATGGCCAGTTGGCGCTCTCGCTGCTCCTGGGAAGGACAGAGCCTGGTGCCATCACAGGAGAGACGGCTGAAGCCCTTCTGATTGGTGTCAGCCAGGTCATGAGGCGCCCTCTGTGATGTGTGGATTGGCTTAGGCCTGGGTCACATGTTAGAGCCCTGGTTCTGGGGGCGCAGAGCCATCCCTCCTAGAAATACAAGGCCTGAGATTGAGGAAGAAAGGGGAAAATCAGGGTACTGTGATTAAAGATTAGGAAATGGATACAGGCTGCCCGAAACCACAGTCTCCACCCTTGCCTGGCCCTGGCCCTGTCCCGGGATGGAGTCCTTAAGCCACCTGTGATTCTGTGGGCTCTCTGAGGAGGAACCAGGGCGGGGCCCTGCCAGCTCAGCAAGAGAAGCCTGCACCAAAAGCACTGTTCAAAGGCCGTCTCCTGGGCAGAGGCCCTAACTGGTGACTGTGAAGCAGATTTTGGGATCAGCCTGGTAGGAGTCAGCTGAGGAAGGCTCACCTGCACGGAGACGACCCGGGAGCCTCAGTAAATAAGGTCACTGGCCAGATCCCACCACCAAGACTCTGGAACTCTCTTGTCTGCTCCTTCCTTCCCTTCCCGCTCCCTTTGGAAGGCCTTCTACAGACACCAAGCCCAGCTCTTGATGGAATCACTGTACCCCAGTAAACCAACCTGTGACTTTGGGACACACTGCAGGGGAGGAGCGCAAACCTTGCTTTTGAAAAGGGTAAAGAAGTCAGGTTCACCTAGGTCTCTTCCCTTGGCAAAAAGGCGTGTGTGTGTTGGGGGAGGAGGGCAAGTTGTAATCATAATGAAGAAAGTTACCTTCACTTTGTTTTTTTAAAAACAGGCCTTGCCTGACTAAGATACAAACTAAAGTCTGATAGTGGAGTGACTACCCCCGACAACCCCCCAGTCCCTTGCCTTCCTCCCTCCAGGGCTTGAGAACTGTCTGTCACCCTGTGGTTATCTGACTGTGGCCTGCCCGCTATCAGCTGTGAGCCTGTGCCTTCTTCCATTCGATTCCGTATACCCAGCCCCGACCACAGAGCCTGGCTAGCTGAATAAAAGAATGAATAAGTGAGTGAGTCCATGAAGCACCAAGCCCAGGCTTCCATGCTGGCAGTGATTCCCTCTGGCCCACTGGCAGGCTTTGGCCCAAGTTTCTTCAGCCTCTGCCTGACCCATTGGCCCCGAAGAAGTCAAAGCCAAGCCCCTCACCCAGATACAGGCCATGCACAAGCCCCACCAGACTCCAGCAGGACTGCATCATGTGGACTAGTCGTGTCTCTAGATTTCAACTTGGAAATTTCACAGCCTGGGAGGCAAGGGCTCATCCCCGCCCCTTACCCAGAACTGCTGCATCCCTGGGTGTGCGTCTCTGCTGACCTGCCATGAGAGCACCTGGGATGGAGGCCACCGGCCCCTCGGGAAGAGCTCCTGGAAGACAAGAATCTGCAACTGGAATGGGGCAGCAGAGTAACCACATCGCTGTGGGGATTTTTCTTTAAGATCAGCCTGCTAAAACGTGTCCTGAGACAGTAGGTGGACAAATGGCCAAGAGAGAGGTGTAATTATGTTCCCACTAGAGTTTTTGTGATAGCAAAATCCTGGAAACAATCTACATGCCGAGCACTATTGGGTTGGATAAATGAAAGATGGTGCCTATTTTCATCTGCAGTGGCTTACAATGGATAGTCTGCAGCCATTAAATGAAGGCTAGAGCTATATTTACTCATGAGGAAAGATTTCCACGCCATATTGTTGAGTAAAAAGAGCAGGTTACGAAACAGTATATGATCCTATTATATCATAAAATCACACACATACACACACACACTCACACTCAGAGCTGTCTGGAAATCTGTTCACCAAACTGTTAACAGTAACTATCTCCAGTTGGTGGAATTTAAGGGTAATTTTTACTTTGTTCTTTAAACTCTATATTTGAATTTTAAAGCACCTTAAATAACTAATCGTTTTCATTTTGGAATGAATAAATAAAAAAGCAAACAAAAAATAAAACCTTCCACCATCCTGATCACAGTCCCAATGTCCCACATCCTCTTGTCTCTTACCAAGAAATCGAGTGGCCTCAACGACGAGGCTGAGCAGGGCTGCAGAAGGAGCCAGGCTCAGAGCTGCTCAGTCCTGGATGTAGATGGGGCTCTACCATGAGCTGTGGGACCTTCCAGAAGCCACTTAACCCTTCTGAGCCTCCATTTCTTTCCTAAGTGTCTGCCTCATGGGCTGGTTGGGAGGTGTGAATAAGAGGTGGATCGAGTGCCCACATGGTCTTCTGGAAGTGTGGAGTGAGGTGCCTGCCAGCCCAGCCAATCCAGGAGCTCAAACTCAAGGCCCCACAGACCAGAAACCTGTGCCTGCAGTTCTATCCTCTCCAACCTCTGCAAATGCCTGTGATCCTGAGCCCACAACTTCCTGCCAAGCTGTGGGTAGACACGAGAAGAAGGAAGGGAAGTCTGTGAGGCCAAGGTCATCCTGAGGGAAGTGTACAAAAATCCAAGCTCAGCGGGGTCAGCTACAGGTGTCCTAGCATCGAACCCAGCACCAAGGGAGGGCTGGGAGAGGAAGGGAAAGGGGCCTGAGCCCAGGATCAAACAGGCTGCTTCAGGCAGGTGGGGACACCGAAAATCCCCTCCAGGTCTCTCCACCCACTACCCCTCGTTTATTCACACTCTTGGCTCCAGGGCACTCCCGTCCCACTAGAACCCGACACTAGGTCACGGGCTTGTGTAGGATGGAAGGGACCTCAGTGAGTCAGCTAGTCCAGTTCGTCCCACCCCTTCATCTTTCAGGAAACCAAAGCCCACAGGGGACAGGACTTTCTGCTGATGGGGACTTAGCTCCAGGCTCAACCGCAGAGTCTGGTTCCCAGCTCTGGGGTCACAGGACACAGTGCACAGTGTACAGCGACCAGCACGCACCAGTGCATTCCCTTCCACCACTGTCCCAACCCAGTTCACCACCTGGGAAAGTTTTAACAATTGGGCCACAACTGTGTGCCTGAGTCCTCATTGCCAGCTGGCCTCCCGGTGATCTGACACCAAAATCCCATTTTGGAGTCTGTCCCTAGGATCTTTCCTGGCACCACCGTCATATGTTGGGTTCCCCGAAAAACACCCTCTGAGAGAGAGATTTGTGTGCACGCTTATAGAGGAGTGCTCTCAGGAACAGCACCTGCAAGGAGGGAAGGAATCACGGGCAGACAGAGGAGCTGAAATGCAATGTAGAAGCAAGGGAGACCCCAGCTGATCCTCCAGGGAACCCTGCTGTCCCTTCAGGGTTATCTCGCCTTGAGGCACAAGGGCCTGGCCTTAATACCCCTACCTCAACCTGCCAGCAGATATGTTTAGGGGTGAGGGGAGGGCACACGTGACCTTGAGCAAGGTGGCTCTCTTCAGCTGAGGGCAAAGCCCAGAGAGAAACGCAGCTAGGACCCATCAACCACCAACCTCCCAGCAGCGGGGTAATGAGAGCCTCAGCCCTGAAGAGGGCTCTCTCAGCAGGGGACCACAGCGCCCACTACAGAGAGGGGAAGCAACTTGCCTGAGATCACACAGCCAGTAAATGATGGAGCTGAATTCCAATCCAGATGGCCAAAGCCCACATCTTCATCCCGATAATCAAATGAATGTCTAACACATAAAGGGAGTTCTTACTGTGCTGGGCATCGTACTAGACGCTACCTGTAAATTACATCATTTACCCTCAAAACAACCCTCAGAAGTAGGTATTAATGTTATAGCCACATTTTACAGACGAAGAACCTCAGGTTTGGAAATGATAACTTGCCCAATGTCACTCAGCAAATAAGCCAGAATTTGAGGCAGTTTGACCCCAGATCCACAACATGAGAAGGCCACACTGACAAATTGGACCCTTGTCCAGTAGCTTGTGGATAATGTGCATTTTTTCAACGTCCTTTGGAGTAAGAGGAGAGCATGGTGAACCTTGACCTCTGTGAGCTGTCTCCTGGTCCGCAGACTGATTCCACTGAGGAGGCTGAGCCCGCCTGGGCTCTGTGCTGCCCCGTAGGCTCCCTGGTCTAAGCCCTCAGAGTCTGCCCCACACCCCGTGCTGGAGGAGTGCCGCCTGACTGTGGAGTCCGATGCTTCACCCCTGTTCACAGCCCAAGTCTGCGCAGAGCAGCTGGTGCCAGCACCAACCAGGCGGCCTGGGGTTCCACCCCACGATCTCTGCAGAGCCCTGGTCCCTAGGACTCTAGGAGCCTTGGTTTACAGAGCTGTAAACAAGGGTTCATCCCTCTTACTATCATTGGATTGCTCCACCAGGTCTCTTTGTGAGGGCTGCTGGTAAAAAATGATCATAATACACATTGCAAACACAGGTACTGGTTGTGTTCTGCAGCGTCACCAGCCCCAAGAGAAGTTGACCTTTGACAGCCAGCCGCCCCACATTCCTCGGAAGTAGAGTTTCCTCGCTGGGGGTGGTGTGGGGCCCTCTCCCCCTGTGGCAGGCTGTCCTGGGAACCCAGATCCTCGTGCCCCAAAGCTGGGCAGCTGCATGGGGAAGGCTGACATGGAGGAACAGACCAGAGGCGCCCTTGCCATGCTCTCGCGAGGCTCTTCTCTGTCCCACTCAATGAAGTGTCTCTATTTGCAAAGGGTCTGCCTCCCCCACCAGCTCTTTAAGGGCAGAGACTGAGCCTGCCCTCTGCCCATTGCACTCCCAGGGCCAAGCATCACCTGGAACACAGCTGGGACCCAAGAAGGTGTTTGCTGAATGAATGAATGAATGAATAAGATGTTAGTTTTCCATTCTGGAAGTTGAACTGCTCCCAGGGGAGTTCCAGGAGCGCTGAGTGGCCTGGTCCTTCCTGGCACCTCCCAGACTGTGGAGCTGATAGAGAAAGGGTTACTGCTGGCATCAGGGCTGGCCAGTGTCTATCCCGTACCAAGGCTGACCCCTTGCCCAGTGTATGGGAATACTTTCCCCCAAGTATTAGTTTGCTAGGGCTGTCTTAACAAAATACCACAGCATGGGTGGCTTAAACAACTGAAAGTTATTGTCTACAGTGTTGGAAACTAGAAGTCAGCAGAGTAGGTTTCTCGGATTGTTGATCAGGCCAGTCTCTGCCTGTATCATCACAAGGCATTCTCCATGTGTGCATGTGTCTCTGTGTCCAATCTCCCCTTTTCATAAGGACCCCAGTCACATTGGATGAGGACCCACCCCAAGTGACCATGTCTTAACTGATTACATGTGCAACAGCCGTATATCCAAACAAGGTCCCATTCTGAGGCATTGGGGGGGTGAGGACCCCAACATATGAATTTGGGGGGACACAATTCAGCCCATAACAGTTTGCTCCTGTTCCGTTGGTCAGGGTTGGGCACAGAATGCTTCACAGTCTCCTTGCACCACCCCCGCCAACACTAAACTATCGAGATGGATGACGTTTGGGTGAGATGCCAACCCACAGAGATCAGACCATCTGGGCAGCACGCCCCCAGCCCAGGATGTGCCCTGACCTTCCACTTACCTTCCCTCAGCGAACAGGCAAAGAAGCAAGTACAGACGGGTCTGACTTGCAGAGAGACTGGCTCAGAGGAGTTCTCTCTGGCCCCAAAGCTTTGGCACATCTGGGGGAGAGAAGCAGCTGGTTCTCCCCATGCCAGGGCTCTGTGCACCAGACTTAGTGCCACTGGGGTGGGCTCACCCCCAGCCCCAGTTCCCTCCCCCTCCTTCCTTTCTCTTCTCCACTTCCTTTTCTCCCTCTCAGCTCCAGCCGTCCTAGGGTATCAGCTGCTGGTCCCTTAAAACTGGCTTCATCTATGGCGAGCTGGAAAGGAAGCAATGGGCAGTGGCATTTCCCAAGGATGTTGCATTTTGTACTATCAATCACCAACATTCCTTGTTACCTCACCTTCTCCCTCCCGACACCACCTTGGGGAGCTACGAGAATTTCCCCCATTCTACGGACAGGCAAGTGAGGCTACGAGGATCAAGGGGCTCACTGGGATTCGGACGCAGACCCAGTCAGCCCCAGAGCAGGTGATGGCAAGTCTGCATGGGGCCACACTGGGAAGCGAATGGCTGCCTCAGTACTGGCTGAGCTGCCTGCCCGCAGCCTCCAGGACACCCTAACCAAAGTCCACATGCAATTGCCCCTATCTCCGGGCCTCCAGATCTCCATAATCATCTCAGGGCCCTGGTTAGGCAGGCCCCCTGACCCAGAGCAGGAGGCCTGGGTCAGCGTTTGTCAGAGCACGGGCTCATCACTGATAACAGAAGTGCTGGCCCTGCGGATGTTACAGACGGGTTGGGGACCGAGCTTATCTTTGAGAGGCAGGAATTCCACAGCAAAGCTTTTCAGCCTGCTGGCTGCCCAGCTCAACCTCGATCCCTTCCTCCTCTTGTAGGGGGTACCAAGAGCCGAGTCCGCCTGCAGATCTGCTCTGCCGTCAGCCCTCCTGGCTGAGGGGTCTCGCCCTATGGCAGGGAATGGGTATGGCTAGGGAGGAAGGATATGCAGGCTGACATGTGCCACCTGCCCCAGCTACTAAGGCACTGCAGATGTTTTGATTAACTTATTTCTTTCAGGAAAAGACACCAGCCCTGTGTGAGTGCATGTGGGTGCATCGATTGTACACGGTGGATGTGTGTACACAAGTGTAAGCATGTACAGCTATTTCCAGACTGTTCCTCCAGCAAAAGGACAGAGGAACTGGTTCCTGCTCAGCAGAAGAAGAAAGGAAATGTCGTCACCCAGAGGTGTCTTAGGACTCCAAACTTTTGAAGCCCTTGCTCTTTTCTTCACATTTCCACTTCCATCAGCGGCTACAGAACTTTTTAAAAGTCAGGCTTCTTCCCTCCCACCCCAACCTCAGGCTTCTTCTGAGACTGAGAAGGACCCCCAAAGTGTCGGGAAGAAGTTGCATTGAAATACATCCTGCTCCAGTCCCGGTGGCCTAATGGTTAAGTTCAACATGCTCTGCTTCTGCGGCACAGGTTCGGTTCCTGGGCACGGACATACACCACTCGTCTGTCAGTGGCCATGCTACGGTGGTGGCTCACAAACAAAACAAAGAGGAAGATTGGCAGCAGATGTTAGCTCAGGGCAGATCTTCCTCAGAAGAAGAAAAAAAAAATCATCCTCTTTGCCTCTCCTATTAGGCAAATTTACATTTTTTCTTCTGTGGTAAAGTATACAAAAGATAAAAATTTAACCAGTTTTAAATGTAGAGTTCTGTGGCAATGAGTACATTCACATTGTTCTGCAGCCATCACCACCATCCGTCTCCAGACCTTCCCCAGAAACTCTGTACTCATTAAACACTAACTCCCCATTCTCCCTCCCCCCCGGCCCCTGGCAACCACCATTCTACTTTTTGTCTCTATGAATTTGACTACACTAAAAACCTCATATAAATGGAATCATACGGTAATTGTCCTTTTGTGACTGGCTTATTTTACTTAGCATTATGTCTTCAAGGTTCATCCATATTGTAGTATATTGCAGAATTTCCTTCCATTTTAAGGCTGAGTAATATTTCATGGTATGTATATACCACATTTTGCCTATCCATTCATCTGTCAGTGGACACTTGGGTTGTTTCCATGTTTCAGCTATTATGAATAATGCTGCTATAAACACGGATGTATAAATATCTCTTTGAGACCCTGCTTTCAATTCTTTTGTAAATATACCTAGAAATGGAATTGCTGGATCATATGGTAATTCTATGTTTAATTTTTTGAGGAACCTCCATACTGTTTTCCACAATGACCACAACATTTTACATTCCCACCAGCAGGGCATGAGTGTTCCAATTTCTCCACATCTTCACCAACACTTCTTTTCTTTTTCTTTTTTGTAATAACCATCATAATGGGTGTGAAGTGGTATCTCATTGTGGTTTTGATTTGCATTTCCCTAATGATTAGTGATACTGAGCATCTTTTCATAAGCTTACTGGCCATTTATACATCTTCTTTGGAGAAATGTCTATTCAAGTCCTTAGGTAACTTCACATTTTTAAAAAACTCTTCTTCTTGATGGTCTGAAGGTTATTATTTGGGACCATTTCTCGCTGAGATTTCTTGTGGCCCATCCCAGGGCTGAACCTGTTTGCAACCCAGACATTCCTGTGGGAACAGGAGGTGAGGGAGGAGAAGGAGCCACAAGGAGAAGTCTCGCCCACCTTGGAACCTGGCCTAGAGAACTTTGCTCTCAGGATTTAACCTACTGCTGGAGAAACCCAGAAGCTCAAGCTGAGCTGGAACTAGTTTCTGCTAGTTGTCCAGTTCAGTATGTGCGGCTCCCCCAAGATGGAGAGATGCGAGTTTTGAGAGGGCTTTCCCTGGGCTGGGAAGCTGCTGACCCAGCACCTGGGGCTGGGAATGGGCAGTGCCCATCTCCAGAGCTGCCTTCAGGACTCCGGTCACTTGCAATTTTCCAGGGAGAACTTGCTGTCCACAGGCCACATGACTGACAGCTAGAGTCATTTAGCATACACACAAATCTTTCTGCTGATAGGAAAGACTGCAATCAGGTTCGTATCTGGAAGATAGAGGGCTGAGTTTATCATCCACCTCGGTTCAGAGTTTATCATCATCAGCCCATACGTCCCTTCTCCTGTTTTATTTATTTGTCGTCCTACTTTATCCCTGGTCTCAATTCCTGTCCCTGCCCTTCCCCCACTCCACCATAGGCATCTGTTCTAATGTGTTCAATGTGTATCCTTGCATTTTTGTAAAGTATGTGTGTTTTCATGTGCATGTGTCTTTTTCGTGTGTGTGTGAGGAAGATTAGTCCTGAGCTAACATCCATTGCCAATCCTCCTCTTTTTGCTGAGGAAGATTGGCCCTGGGCTAACATCTGTGCCTGTCTTCCTCTATTTTATACAGGATGCTGCCACAGCATGGCTTGACAAGCAGTGCGTCAGTCCACGCCCAGGATCCGAACCTGCGAACCCCAGGCCGCCGAAGCGGAGCATGCAAACTTAACTGCTACGCCACTGGGCTGGCCCCTTGTGCATGTGTCTTTAACTAACATACATCGTCCTGTGCTAGTAAATCTCATTCTCCTTCTCACTTTATCTTTCACTTAATGCTGTGTTTTAAAAACCAGTCCATATTCCCTCCTGTGTTTCTAATTCATAGAGGATTCCACCCTGTCTTTCACCTCCACTCTTAAGATTATTAACTGTCAATCAAATCATCTATATCTTTGTTTTGCTTTTTTCTTGGAACTATCTCTTCCTGAGGAGGTGGCTTCATTAAAATCTCCAACTACAATTGTTGAGCTGTTTCTTCCTGCAGTTCTGTCCATTGCTGCTTTATGTATTTTAAGACTATTGTTAGATGTATATGTTTTTACCATTTTACCATATGTTATATCCCTCTTTGACAGTATGATGGTTTTTACCTTGAATTATATTTTGCTAGATATGAATATTGCTCCTCTGACTTTCTGTGTTTTATATTTACCTCATATATCTTTCTGTGTCTTTTCAATTTTTCTCTATCATTTTGTTTTAAGTGTGTCCCTTGCAGTCTAGGTATCAACACTAGGAGTTTCTGTCTAGATATCTACTGCCTTTATGTACATTACTATTAGTGGTATTTTATTTATAATTATTTTTAATACTCTTATATTAGGACATATTTCTACCTGATTTTATATATTCTATTTACCACACATTTTATTGTTTTTCTTTTCCTTTCCTGACTTCAATTAAATAGTCCAATTTTCTGCTGATTTGAAAGTATTTTTTACAACCATGCAAAATACACATCTGTGAATGACTGAATAAATAAATGGGAGGAAAGGGACAAATCTTCCTTACGGGAGAATTTCATATAATAAATGAAGAAGGAATGAGTGAAATAAAAAATATCATTAGACTCCTACAGTAATAATTCCTGCAGGTAAGATCCACAAATAAATGCTAAAATCAGTGAGCAAAACTCTACGGAGAAGCAGGATATTTGCATAGACTCAAAGTATTTCCTCTAAAATATGGTTAATTGCTGCACTGGTTTTAACATATGTCCACAAATTCTTCGATACTCTTCCCTTCGGGGTAAGGAGGTTAACCACTCTTCCCTGGAGGGTGGGCTGGACTCGGTGACTGGCTTCTCACAAATAGAACACGGAAAGAGAAAAACAGTAACTTTACAGTGGAGAGGCCTGGTAGACACCACCTTGCCAAATGAACAAGAGTAACGTTACCAGTAATAAATCACGCTGATATCAGTGATCTCATCATCCGTTGATACCAATATGATGTGATGAGGAGGGCACTCCACCTCTGTGGTATTCTTCCCCCAAATCCATAACCCCAGTCTAATCATGGGAAGATATCAGACAAACCCAAATTGAGAGAAATTCTATGAAATACCTGACCAATATGCTTCAAAAGTCAAGGTCATGAAAAACAAGGAAAGACTGAGATACAACCACAGATTGCAGGAATCTTAGATGATGACTAAGTCCACCACAGTATCCTGATGGGATCCTGGAAGAGAAAGTGGGCATCAGTGGAAAAACCAGTGAAATCTGGACCAAGTCTGCAGTTTAGTTAATAGTGTTATACCAATGTTAAATTCTTAGTTTTGGTAAATATACCACAGTTATATAAGATGTTAACATGAAGGGAAGCTGTGCTACCTGTACTATCTTTACAATTCTGCAAATCTAAAATTATTTCTGAATAAAAGTTAAAAAAATACAGCTATATATGAACAGTTTAAAGAAATAATAAAGCAATCACAGAGATGAGAAATAGTAAAGCAACAAGAGAGTATCAAGAATTAACAGACAGATTAAAAAAATTTTTTTTGAAATGAAAAATATAATTCTTAAAATAAAATACCAATTAGGCACAAAGAGAGAATTAGGGAATTGGGAGTTAATAAACTGAGAGACAGAGGGAAAACATAAAGGAAGCACAAATTAAGAGACATGAAGTTTAGAATAAAAAGCTCTAATATAAATATATGTCTATAATTAAATCCTCAAAAATGGAGAATAGAGAGAATGAAGGAAAAGAAGGATTTAAAGAGATAATGGGTGTGAAATTTTTAGAACTAGTGGAAAACATGATATCAGAGGTCTAGGAACAAAAATGCATACCTAGCAGGACAAAAAAAAATAAATCCATACCTAGACACAGCTCAGTAAAACTGAAGACATAAAAGACAAAGATCATACGGACATCCAGAGAGAATGGACAGACCACCTACAAAGAATCCACAACTAGAAAGACAGTGGGTTTCTTGACAGCAACAGCAGAATTCAGAAGATAGAGAGTTTACCATCAAGAAAGCTGCTCTATAGAGGGGAAAATGATCACAGAAGAGCGGTTTAAGATATAATATAAAAAAGGGAATACTGAGTAAGTGGAAATAATGTATATAAACTGAACAAACACTGTCTTTAAAAACAATAATACAGGGCCAGCCCGGTGGTGTAGTGGTTAAGTTCGCATGCTCTGCTTCGGAAGCCGGAGGTTCATGGGTTCGGATCCTGGGCGAGGAAATACACACCGCTCATCAAGCCATTCTGTGGCAGCATCCCACGTACAAAATAGAGGAGGATGGGCAGAGATGTTAGCTCAGCAACAATCTTTCTCAAGCAAAAAAAAAGGGGGAAGATTGGCAACAGATGTTAGCTCAGGGCCAATCTTCCTCACCAAAAACAAAAACAAAAATAATAATAATAATAATAATACAGTTGTGCACGACATAACATTTCAGTCAGCAACGGACCACATATATGACGGGTGGTCTCATAGGATTAGTACCATATAGCCTAGGTGTGTAGTAGGCTATACTATCTAGGTTTGTGTAAGTATATGTTGTTCACACAATGATGAAATCGCCTAACTATGCATTTCTCAGAATGTATCCCTATATTTAAGTGATGCTTGACTGTAGTAACTTTTATAGATATTATCAAGTTGCACTCCTCAGATGTTGTACCAGTTTACTTAGCCACTGGCAACATGAGAAAATACCTATTTCTCCATCTCTCTGATAACCTATTATCAGACTGTATGATTTTTACTAAACAAATAGTTTAAAATGGTATCTCAGTGAGATTAATTTACATTTCTATTAGTATGAATCTGTTGATATGTTATAGTCATTCTTTCCTAATTTTTTTTTTGTGTGTGTGTGAGGAAGATTAGCCCTGAGCTAATATCTGTTGCCAATCCTCCTCTTTTTGCTGAAGAAGATTGGCCCTGGGCTAACATCCATGCCCATCTTCCTCTACTTTATATGTGGGATGCCTGCCACAGCATGGCTTGATAAGTGGTGCATATGTCTGCACCTGGGATCTGAACCTGTGAACCCCGGGCCACTAAAGTGACGCACATGAACTTAATCGCTATGCCACCGGACCAGCCTCTAATTTTTTTTTTTTTTTTACAGGGAAAGATTTGCCCTGAACTAACGTCTGTTGCCAATCTTCCTTTTTTTTTTTTTCCTTCCCAAAGCCCCAGTACATGGTTGTGTATTGTAGTTGTAAGTCGTTCTAGTTCTTCTATTGAGCCGCTGCCACAGCATGGCAACTGACAGATGGGGTGGTGTGGTTCTGCAACTGGGAAGTGAACCGGGACTGCTGAAGCAGCAAGTGCTGAATTTTAACCACTAGGTCATCAGGGCTGGCTCCTTTCCTAATTTTTTGACTTTGCCTTTGATTATGGTGTCTTTTCTGTAATGAATTTGTTTACTTCCATGTAGTACCTTTTCTCCTTTTCTTTGAAGGCTGCTGGGTGTTGTGCCATCCTTAGAAGTGCTTTCCCATCTCCAAAATTATTTTCTAATTCTTCCACTGCTTCTTCAGTATTTCGTGGTTTCATTGTTTTAACATCTACATATTTGGCCCATCTCAGAATTATTTTGCTGTGAAGTATGAGACATTGATATAACTTTTTTTTTTCAGGTGACTACCTTGTTTTTACCAAGTTTTATATTGAATCGTTTTCCTCCACTGATTTGGAATTTCTACTTCATCATATCCTAAGTTCCCTTGTACTTGAATCTATTCCTGTACTTTCTATTCTGTTCCATTGATCTATCTATTCCTGTGCTAGTACTGCACTGATTTAATCATTATAGCTCTCTAAGATAAGACTCTTTAATCTCTGGTAAAGCTGGTCCCCTCTCATTTTTTCTGCATATTCTTACTTGTTTGGTTAGCAAAAAAAAAAAAAAAGATCCTGTTGGTATTTTTATTGGACTCATGAAATTTATAAAACCTAGAGTAGATGGACTTTCTAAAAATGTGGTATGTCTTTCCATTCATTCAGATCATCTTTTGTATCCCTCAGTAGAATTTTAAAGTTTTATTCATAAATATAAATCTCATTAAGTATATTCCTAGTAATTTCATTTTATGGCTGTTATTGAGTTTTATTTGTTGTTATTTTGTTATGGTAAATAGATTATTTTCTTCTAACTAGTTGTTGTTTGTAAATGTGAAATTGTACGGTTTCTGAATAATAATTTTAAATGAGACATCTTACTGAATTATTTTACTGGTTGTAGTACTTTCTTTTTTTTTCTTTTTCTTTTTTTTCTTGTTAGGAAGATCAGCCCTCAGCTAACCTCCAATCCCAATCCTCCACTTTTTGCTGAGGAAGACTGGCCCTGGGCTAACATCCGTGCCCACCTTCCTCAACTTTATATGGGACGCCGCCACAGCATGGCTTGACAAGCAGTACGTAGGTGTGCGCCCAGGATCCGAACCTGTGAGCACTTGGGCCGCCAAAGCGGAGCACGCGCACTTAACCGCTATGCCACTGGGCTGGCCCTGTAGTACTTTCTTTTTAATGAATAGATTTTTTAGAGCAGTTTTAGGTTCACAGCCAAATTGAATGGAAAGTATAGAGTCCCCACATACCCCCTGCTCCTCCCCACCCCCCCAACAGCCTCCCTCACCATCAATATCCTACATCAGAGTGCTACATTTATTACAAGCAATGAACCAACATTGATATATTATCAACCAAGACCCATAGTTTACATTAGGGTTCACTCTTTGTGTTGTACATTCTATGGGTTTGGACAAATGTATAATGACATGTATCTGTCATTACAGTATCATATAGAATAGTTTCCCTGCCCTAAAAATCCTGTGCTCTACCTATTCATCCCTCTCTCCCCGTGAATCCCTGGCAACCACGGATCTTTTTACTGTCTCTATAGTTTTGCCTTTTCCAGAACGATATACAGTTGGAATCATACAGTATGTAGCCTTTTCAGATTGGCTTCTTTCACCTACAATATGTATTTAAGCTTCCTCTGTGTCTTTCCGTGGTTTGATAGCTCATTTCTTTTTAGTACTCAACGATATTCCCTTGTCTGGATGTACCACAGTTTGTTTATCCATTCACCTACTGAAGGACATCTTGGTTGCTGTCAAGTTTTGGCAGTTAGAATAAAGCTGCTATAAACATCTGTGTGCAGGTTTTTGTGTGGACGTATATTTCAACTCATTTGGTTAAATACCAAGGAGCACAATTGCTAGATTGTATGGTAAGAATATGGTTAGTTTTGTAAGGAACCACCAAACTGTCTTCCAAAGTGGCTGTACCATTTTGCATCCCCACCAGCAGTGAATGAGAATTCCTGTTGCTCCACATCCTCACCAGCATTCGATATTTAATATGTTTTGAGTCAAATCTTTTCGGTTTTCCAGGTATAAAATTATGCTGTCTAGAAATAATAATAATCTTTCCTCCTTCTTTCTGATCTCTATACCTCTATGTTCTACTCTTGTCAAATCACATTGGCTATTACATTCATAAAATGTTAAATAATAGCTGTGAAAATGAATACTTCTCTCTTGTTCCAACTTTGAGTTGGGGAGAGCTTCTGTGTGTCCCCATTAAGCACGATGCTGCCTTTGATAGTGAGATGAATTTTTTCATGTAAAGGAAGTATATGACTATTTCTATTTTATTAAGAGTGTTAACCAAGATTAAACTGTTGAATTTTTCAGCCTTTGGAGGTAATCGTATGATTTTTATCTATTAAAATGATGAATTATATTGATAGATTGTCTAATGTTAAACCATTTTTATATTTCTGGAAGATAGCTATTTTTTAAAATCCCCTGGAATTCTTCATACAGACAAAATTTTTTCTGAACCCTGGTCTCTGAAAAAAAAATTAAATGTACAAATATGCAAAAGCTACACATCTGGTGCTCCTGTTCCTTCAACAGATCCAAGTTCATCTGTATGTGAAAAACCCGGGCGCCTTTGGCTGGAGAGACACAGAGAAACGGTCCAAAGGAACTGCCGCCAACAATACAAATACGGAGCCGTTGCTTAACTTCAGGTCAGACAAGGTGGGCTCTTTGTCCGAGGGCTGGCCCCAGGCCAGGGGAGTGATGGGGCCTGGAGCCCCACCCAGCCAAGGTGAGTCACTCCCAACTCTTAGGGTCACCAGTCAATTCTGTTAATGATCTGAGATCTTTCTGTTTCTCAACTTCTTTTACAACGCTGGGGGCCCCAAGACAGCACCCCTCGTGAGCGAGTGAGGGAACAGGAAGCAAAGAACAGGGGTCACGTTCACCTGGCCCTGGTGTGTCTTTTGAGTTTCTTGGGAAACGGCTTCTTGGGCTCAGCAAGGAAATTTGTACTCATGTAAAATGGGAGACTTCTGCTTCTAGAAATCAGATTCCTGTGATCACCAGCCTACTGCTTCTCTGCGTCTCTGGCTCTGTCCTTAACTCTGATGCTGTCCTTCTAGCTCTCTCCTCCCAGCTAGGATGGGCCCTTGGCCCTAAGTCTCTGGTGGTAAGTCCTGGCTGGCTCCTGGGTGTGCTGTAGTAGGCTCAGGCCATCGCATAATAGACACAGCCCAGGCTTCCTAAAGGCTCCGTCTGGTGAGGCCCTGGAATAGGTCAGGGTTTGCTGAGACAAAGCCAAAAGGAAACAGCCCAGGGCAGATGGCACTGCAAAATTTAGGTAGAACCACATGAAACTGCCGATAATCGGCTAGTTTTGACCTGCAAAAAAACTGCACTATTACATCGTCCAAACACAAAAGCTGCCTTTGAGACCAAAATAGTCACAGAACCAAATCTGCGGCGCCACCCAGTGGTCAGAGCAAATAAACAGCTTGTTTCGTTAATCAGACGGTGGCAGGTAACAGAATAACATCTCAGGAGCTCCCACCAGTAACAGAATAACATGTTCAGGAGCTCCCACCACACGCTGGGATGAGGAGCTTTACCCAAGCGATCATTTAATGCTGTTGTGGTTTATGGTAATAATTACTTATTTTCATATACTACAAACTGCTCTTCTGAGGTAGGCAGGTACGTATTATTATCCCCATATTAGAGGTGAGAAAAATGAGGCTCAGAAGATTTAAGTGAGCGATGCAAGATCACACAGCAGAGGGAGGCAGATCCGGGTTTGAGCTCAGAGTCTGACTCAGAGCCACGCTCTTTACCTTCAGCTATTTCCCTTCCTGCATCAGCGAGAAGAGAGGCCCCCAAGCTGGAGATCCAGACCCTCAGAGGCCCCAGCCAAGGTCTGTCCCCAAGCCAGGGACAGACACCCTATGTCTGAGCACTTCATGTTGTACAGGAGCAGCTGAGGTTAGAGGAACCATTAAGGTAGGCCATTAAATTAATAGTTTTTAAAAACCGTATTAAAAGAAGTTCATTAAAATAAAAAAGAAAACCATATGCTAAAAAGAACTTCGATCAAGTAATTGTCAGCTTAGTCGAGTTCACTATGGAAAATTTTCTGTCCAAAAATTAATCAGCATTTATGTAATTCGGATTAAATGTTTTAATTCAAATCTTCCTTGGGGGTAGAAGTGTCCTTTGAATCACACGGCGAATCCAAATGGCAAGGTCCACATATTCCGTCTCATGTGCCGCTGTTGCTCCCCCCCATCCTCTGAGACACGGGGGCTGAGAGAAGAACCTGCTTTGTTAGGCAGGCCGAGGATGCCCCCCACTGGTGAAGGCTCCCTAGCTGGGTGCGGCAAGTCAGGAGGCCACCACAGTGGCCAGTCTCTGCAGATGTCCCCTGAGCTGACCATGGGACACTGTCAGAGCCACTCTGCCCTGAGAGGGCCGGGACTAGTTCAGGTGACTTACCTCCAAGATGTTAGAGCTGTGTGGCTTTCTAGAGATCACAGATGGGGAAGCTGGAGCACAGAGAGAGGAATCAGCCTCCTCAGGGTCACACCTCTAGCTGGTGGCAGAGCCAGGTCATTCTCCGGGCACTGACTTCCCATCGCAGCTCCTTCTAGCCCCTCAGTGAGATGGGAAACACTGCTGCCACAACCGACCTGTAACTTCTGAGTTAGGCTCAGGACCTCAGACATTCCTGAGCCTGTACGACCTGAGAATTGTCCATTCCATGTGGGCTGAGAGCAGAGACAGGAGGAAATGCAAATGGTTCCAGAAGAGGCTCTGCACCTGTCTTCCAGTTTCCTACAGAGTCTAGTCCTGATTACAGATGGTGACAATGAGGAGGAGGAAGACGAAGGGTAGGGGAGGACAAAGGAAGAGGAGAGGGCCTTGAGGACAGGAAGAAGGGAGGCTGGGCCCCGACCCAGAGAAGAGAAGGCCTCATGGTTACTTGATTACATCTTCAGGCGTAGGAAAGGATCTCATATCAGGCTCCTGTTTCTCATTTAAGATTTGAGGATCTATCCGAACCTTTTAAACTGAGCATGTATATTACTTTGATTAAAAATGTCAATTAAAGCAGGAAAGACTTTAATTAGACACAAGAAACTGAAGGATGACAAGACATTGCCCTGGCAGCTAGAGAGGTGAAGATCCCTAGGGGGCAGGGGCCCTGAGGGAGGGGCAGATGGCACCTGCCAGCTGGGTCAGCGTGGGGAAAATGAGCCCTTATCTTTTCTCGCAGTCTTCTCATGGATCTACTCTGTCTTCACAGTGGTTCTTAGCCTTTGTAGGCTCATGGGCCCTTCTGAAATTAGAAACCCTTATTCACCCCAGGAAGAATAACACACATATATGCACACACAAAAAAATTATCCATAGAATTTCCTCGGTTCACAGATCTCAGGTTAAGAACCCCTGTTCCATGTGCTGATGGCCAACCAGACTGTTTTTCCAGTCCAGATCTTTTTTCTGAGCTTCAACCCACACATTCAACTTCATTCTGCAAACTTTCGTAGAAATCTCCCAAGTGTCAGGTAGCCAAAACCAAACTTAAAATCTTCCTTCTAAATCTGCTCCACCTCCCATAGTCCCTATCTAGGCACTGGAACTGTCATTCACCCGGTTGCCCGAGTCCAAGACCTGCCATCAACCTCGATCAGTGGTCCTCAACACTGGCTGCACCTCAGAATCCATGGTGGAGGTGTTAGGTGTTTAAAACACAGAGGCCTGGACCTCACCTCTGACCTCCTTAATCAGGGCCGCTGGGAGTGGGGTCCAGCCTGGTGAGTCTGAGGGGTGGCTGAGAACCACTATCCCGTGCAGAACATCTTTCTCCCAGCCTCACTCCAGTCACCATGTCCTCTGGCTTCTGCCTACTGAATTCATTTATTCTGAACAGGTAATTCTTAAACATGATACAAAAGTCAAAGGCTAAAAATGGATAATCAGAGGAGAGTTCCCTTCCCACCGTCATCTCTCAGTTACACTATTTCGACAGCCTCCTTACTGGTCTGCCTGCCTTCATTCTGACCTCCTCCAATCCTTCCTCTGCCGCCAGAGTAAATGTTCTGAAAAGCAAATCTGACTATGTCATTCCTTCCTAAAGTGATCCAGTGGCCCCTCATCACTCCCAGGGTAAAGTATACACTCCTTAGCAAGACACACAAAGCTCTACTCCACTCCAATCTGGCTCTTGCCTACTTCTAGTCCTAGGCCTCCTCACCCCCCCCACCACCCACACAATTTAATCCACAAAAACACTGCAATTCACTAAACTACTAACAGGTCCTCTACCTGGATTCCTTCATCACCCCTCTGAGAAGCCTTCCTGGACCATCCTTTGTTGGATTAGGTGTCCCTTCTTTCTGTGCCCAGAGCCCCTCCGGCTTTTCTTTAGCACTAGACTAACTACAGTTGATTTGTGTGTGTGTGTGTGCGCGCGCGTGCGTGCGTATGTGAGGAAGACTGGCTCTGAGCTAACTTCCATTGCCAATCCTTCTCTTTTTGCTGAGGAAGATTAGCTCTGATCTAACATCTGTGCCCATCTACCTCCATTTTGCATATGGGATGCCACCACAGCATGGCTTGATGAGTGGTGCGTGTGTCCGCACCTGGGATCCAAACCCATGAACCCCGGGCTGCTGAAATGGAGTGCGTGAACCTAACCACTATGCCACCAGGCGGGCCCCATAACCACAGTTGATTTTTCACAAAGGTATCAAGGTAATTCAAAGTGGAAAAGATAGTCTTTTCAACAAATGGTGCTGGAAAACTAAGTATCCATATGAGGGAAAAAATTAACCTTGATCCTTACCTCACACCATACATAAAAATTAATTTGAATGTATCATAGACCTAAACAAAAAGCTAAAACTATACAATTCTAGGAGAAAATCTTTATGACCTCCCCACTGTGAGGTCAAAGATTTCATGCAAAAAGCAGGAACCATTAAGGAAAAATTTTCATAAGCTGGACATGGTCACAAATGGAAACTTTGAAAGAAGAAAATGAAAAGACAAACACCAGACTACAATGTACTTTCATGCATTGCTGGTGGTAATGAAAAATAGTATAACCACTTTGAAAAACAATTTGACAGCTTCCTATAAAGTTAAAAATACTCACCATACAACCAAGCCATCCCACCCACTTCTAGATATTTTACCCAAGAGAAATGGAAACAGATGTCCACACAAAGACTTTTATAGGAACGTTCAAGGCAGTTTTATTCACAATATCTCAAAACAAGAAACAACTCAGATGTCAAACAACCCAAATGTCCTCCTTTGGGGTCCTGAGAGGATGCCCCCCCACCAGCCCAACTGGGCCACCCCTCAGGCCCCCCACCAATGTCCAAATGGATAAACAGCTTATGGTATATGCATACAGTGGAATACTACTCACCAACCATAAGGAGGGAACTACTGATACACACAACCACTTGAATGACTCTCAGAAGCATTGTGCTAAGTGAATGAAACCAGGCACAAAAGACCACATTCTGTATGGTTCTATATATATGAAATTCTAGGAAAGACAAAGTACAGTGATAGAAATCAGATGAGTGGTCGTCTGAGGCCAGGGAGAAGGGGGATGAAGGATTGACTGCAAAGGGGCAGAAGGGAATTTTGGGGGGTAATGGAAACGTGCTATATCTTGAACTGGGGCAACAGTTAGCCCGGTGCTTTCATTTGTCAAAATTTCGTCTGTCTTAGAACTGTATACAGTACTTAAAATTTCTGGTATTTACTGTAGGTAAATAATATCTCAAGGTAGTTTTGTAAAATGTGAGGGCTTCTGTGAAGCATGAAGGAGAACACACGTGAAGGGATTCTGCTCAGGGTCTTCCAAAAAACATTTGATCTGGAAGGGAGGGAGGGAGGCTCTCCTCTACTCCGTCAGCCTCACCGAAAAGGCTTGGTGCAACATTTCGCCGCCAGGGGGCAGTGTCGTAGCTGCCGGCCAGCCCCCAGGCTCCGGCCACAGCCTCCGGGCCTGGGCAGGGACCCTGCGGGACCCGAAAGACGACAAGCCTGGCCGCGGCGCGCCGAGCTCCGCCCTGGAGCCCATGGGTGGTGGGCGCTCCCCCCGCGGAGGGACCGGGAGGGGTGGGTCCAGCGCCGCGTCCCGCGCTGGGGGAGCCGGCGGGTGCGGGCCCGCGCCCTCGGCCCAGCCTTCCCGCGGCCGGGCGGCGGGTGTGGACGCCGGCACCAAGGGCCGCGCGTCGGAGAGGGGAGCGTGGGCTCCCGGGCACACAGTGACCTCCCTCCAGCCCCGGCTGTCGGGCGACCTTGGGCACTCATCTGTCCCCCACCCGCAGAGCGCAGAAGGGACGCAGTGCCCGCCGCTGGACTGTTTCCAACATGAAATGCGCCGCGCCGGCGGCTGCCCGGAGCGAGCAGCGTCCACGGGGAAACAGGACCCGCTTCTCCGGCGCCGCTGCTCCAACCGGGCCCGCAGAAAGCCGTGCCGCGGCGCTGTGTCCTCCCTGACCTCTTCCACTACATGAAGCAGGCCATCTTAGCCGTGGCAAATCCCCAGCCACATAGAGCTCAGAAATGTTGCTTTTGAATGACACAAGAAGTCCGGCCTAGAAATGTTTTGCTTAATTGTCCCCCTTGCTAAAAAGGCGGCTCACCAGGCGTGGCTGGCCAAGGAGAGGGCTGCTAGGGGAAGGAGCTGGAATGCAGGCGAGAGATCAGTCACTGCCCGATGTGCCACGGCCCAACGGTCACTGGATCCTCCATAATGTGCCCACTGTATCCACTGCCGGCCATGGGATCGGGGGACGCACTGGTGCGTCCGGGACGCCGGGCGCGCCCGCCAGCTGGCGCACTCGTCTCCACTCCTCTCCGTCACAGCCCCACCCCGCCCGGCGCACTGCGCGGTTTGCCTAATTTCCTGCAGCGGGCAGAGCCGGCCTTGCTGAGGACACGCCGAACCCCCTCCCGCCCTCCGGCCCCGGCGGCTCGGGCCCAACTCAGTGCCGGCGGCGCAGGTGCAGCCCGGAGGCGCGCGCAGGTGAGTCAGCTGACCAGCTCCAGAGGAGTTGACGGGTGTCAAGGGAGGAGGAGGGAAGAGCTGGGAGGACAGCAGTTTCCATTCCTACCTTTGCTCGCTGCCGAGAGACTAACAGTTGCTGGAGATTGGGGAGCAGGCAGGGGAACTATGGACCCCCACCTTCTCGCGGGCAGCTTTCCCCAAACGGGGGTCCGCCGGCTTTGAATATTGACCTGCCCCAACCTTGGGGGGACAGGAGGCTCGTGCTGACGTTTTCTTGAGAAGGGGAAGGGAGGCCATGGGTATATTCCACTTTAGAGCGCTAGCTTTGGAGCCAGACGGAGGCTTAGACTTGAATCCTCTCCTGCTACCGACTAGTGTTCTTGGGTGGTTCCGTCAGTTTACTGAGCCTCATTTTCCCCATCTATAAAATGGGAATATAAGAATGCCACCTCCCAGGGTCCTTGTGAGGATGAAACCAAAAGATGCTGCAAAGTGCTGAACACAAAGCCTATGGACACAGAAAGATACGCGTTATTTTAGCGGAGAAGATTCTCCACTCCCGCCTTGCTGAGTCCACTTAGTGCCAAGCCTGCCCTCCCGCAGGGTGAGAGATTAGCCTTCTTGGCCAGAAGTAGCATGGGGGCACGGAAAACCGCAAAAGCCTGTGGTCAAGGATGCTCCAGGCGACCCTGCGGGTGAGCACCTACCGCTCTGGTTGGTGGCTGTCCAGGCCTTTGCATGGGACGCACAATATGGCAAGGACAGTTGCAGCTTTCCTTAAGGAGGACGTCCCTCACCGTTCCTTCTCAAACGGCATTCTTCACCCCCAGACACCTTCGCATCAGAACACTGGGAACCACTGTCAAAATTAACACCTCCAAACTCCCGGCTACAGAGCAGAGTGCCCATTTTGCAGATGGGAACCGTGAGATCACGATGGTTAAACGATGTACGCCAGTAAATGGAGATACCTTGCTCTCCTCCACTCTCCCTTATGTGTGTTTAATGCTGTGTGTTGCATTCTCTGTTAATCAAAGAATAAACATGGGCGGGTTTAGGCAACCAGAGGAAGGAAGCAGGCAGGGTCGGACTTTCCAGTGCTTCCGGGGTGGGGCGCCCTGCATGGTTTACTGCATGGTTTACCCCGGGATCCAGGTGAGGTTGAAATGCGACACCAAACAGAAAAATGGACGCAGGAGCGCCACTCTCACCCTCTGCCCCTGGGATGGACTCCGAAGTTTGGAACAAGATCTTGGCCTTGATCTTGCGCCAAGATGGTCCTTGCGTGTTGGAGTCGGAGAAGACGCCTTTGGCTGTTGCGCAGGGGCCCTCTTTCTCCTCCAACACTCCCGCCCCCGCAGTCTTTAAAACTTGCTTCAAATGCCGGATCCCGAGAAAAGACCGAACCTTGGGCTTGCCGCCCTCTCCCGTAAGCAACGACCCAGCAGATTTGTCAGGAAGAAGTTTAAGTTTGAAGATAGGGACATTCCTTGGAAAGAGCCACACGCGAGGGCTGCCCTTCTGGACCATGCTCGTTCAGAACTGTATCCCCACAGCCGAAACGGTGCTGCGCACACAGTGGGCGCCGGAGAAAGGTGGGGCACCAAGAGCCGGCCCGGGCCCTGTGACTCAGAGATAAAGACCCGGGTCTCTGCCCACCGCGGCTGGCCCGAGCCGTCTTCCTTCTCGTCCTCTCGCCCCAATGATGTGATCTCTTCTCCAGCTTCCCCCCGCGCCCGGCGCAGTGGTTTCCGCTTCGCTGTACCCCTGCCACCGAGATGGTCTCTCCCTGCTGCCTGCCCTCATACATCCCCCGCACACGCGCGGGGGATGCTCCTGTCTGTGGTTATCAGCACCGGCTCCCCTGCCCCACAGTTGGATCTCCGCGGCCCTAGTCGCTCTGCCTTTATGCTAAAGCCTGCAGCACCCTTGCCTTTCCGGAGATAGACACTCAGCCGGCTGCGGAAGGTGCACGATTTGGACCCCCGCCGGGGCAGCTCAGTGTGCTTAGGTGCGTAAATAAGCAGGCTCCCATCCTGATTGGGTTTAGGTGAGTAGTTGCCACGCCCCATGGTGTTGACTCCGCCCCCCTACGACACCTGGTGGGGGGTGGCCGCAAGGACCGTTCCTCCAGCCCGGCCTCCGCAGGACCAGCAGCCGGAGGGTTTCTTTCTAGAGAACTCCAGCACTTGTTAGGTTCAATACCCACTATGTTGCCACCTGCTCCGGGGACCTCCGACTCTATGCTTGACTCTGGCCCCGGAGTGGGCCCATCCAAGTGGACTCAAGGGACTGAGATGGATTCGAACGGATCCCAGACCTGGGGGACCTGAGCCAGGCAGGGCGGAGAAGCAACCGGACGGCGCCAGCGGTCGGTGCAGGGCGCAGTGCGAAGCCTGGCAGAGGGTCCTGCGGAAATGAGGTTAGGGAGGGCTTCTTGGGGGTCTGGGCAGTTGAAGCAAAATGGATAATGAAAGAAAGCACTTGTTATGTATTTTTTTTTTTCATTTCTTCTTCCCAACAGCCCTGAGGTAGGTACTATTGACATCCTCATTTTACAGATAAGATATAAACTGGGGTCCAGAGATATTAAGTGCTCTTTCACCATGAGCAAGTGATAGAGCGAGAATTTGAAACTGGGTCTACTCAGTGCCAAAGCTGGTCTTAACTTCCATGTTATAAGCATATCCGGCGAAGAAAGGAATGTGAGCAAGACGCTGAGGTGAGAAACAACGCAGAATACAGGAGGGGACTGCGGAAAAAAGTAATGTCTCTGGGCCACTAAGTTCTGTGCACAGAGGCAAAAGTGGAGGCTGGAGAGGACAGTAGGGACCGTGGAAGGCCTTGTAAGCCACAGTTAGGAATGTGGACTTGGTCGTGAGGGTGGTGAGCAGCTGGCCCCCACCCAGAGGTTTTACACGGGAGAGGAAGTCACTCCTTCTGGCTGCAGTCCCGAGGGTGGGTGCAGGTGGGGGAGGGAAGGCAGAGAGTGGGGGCAATCTATTCTAGTTCTTGCTTCTCCACATTTTTCTCATCATGCACACATAGAAAATTATTCCTTTTGTATGACACACTGGGGTAGGAAACGAGGGGGCATTTTGCAGCTAGAGGCAACCAACCCAGGAATTCCAGCCATCTGAAGTCCCTGCACAGCCACCCCTAGGGCTGAGGAATCTCAGGCAACATGTACCCCAGTCACTGCAGACCTGGACTCAGAGAGTGACAGTGGAGGGTGAAGAACAAGAGCTGGATTTGAGGAATGATTAGAAAGCAAAATTAGTATCCCATAGTGAAGCGATGAAGAAGGAAGATGACCCCGGGGTTTCTGGACTGAATAATCGGACAAATGGTATTTCCCTCACTGCTGCGGGGAACACGGGGACAGAGCCGGTTCCTGGGAAAATGATGAATTCTGTGTGACTTCCACTTTCCAGATTTCTCCCATCTAAGGACCAACTTCTGTGTTCTTTATTTCTATTATGTTATGTTATGTAGTTATGTTCTTTTAGCATATGAATTTTCTCATCTGTGAGGGCCTATTGCCTGTAGCCACCTCTGATACCAGATGGTCAGAGTTCAGTGCAGGAAATAGAAGCCAGCAGCAGAAGAGTTTATACAGGGAATTAGGTACTAAAAATCATGAGGTGCACGGGAAGAATGGGCTGTAGTTTGGGCCTCCAGGAAGGACTCTCTGAACACCCAGAAGTAACTCACTAGAGTTTGTGACACAAACTCTGGTTTGTGTGTCACACAAATGGTAACACACTACCATTTGTGTGACAATCAGGCAAGTGTCAAGACCACCTGGGAGCTCCACTGAATTTAGTAACACAGCACTGTTGCTGAGATCCCGGATACCATCATAACTGCGGTTGTGTCTTGATACCCACAAAGTTGGTTCTGGACACTGGAAAGCTGCTGCGGGAAAACCCCATGTGTCCGTAATCTTATTTGCCAGGAGAAAACAGTGAAAGCTGCAGAAATATGGCCGGTCTCACATCTGCTTTCTAAATTCTTAGAACCTAATTTGCATAACCCAACTTCAAAGGAATCCAGGAAATGTAACTTTTTGTTTCCCAGCCTTTTATAGTACAGGAAGACACTCTAGAAGGAGATAGGAATTGTGGAACGAATCCCTGTTGTCAAATGGCATGCAGTGGGAGGGCCTGAAGTGGCCATTGGGTTTGACAATTAGAAAACCAAGGAGGCCCTTGAGAGGGCTGTGTTCATGCAGTGGTGGAAGGAGAAGCCAGACTATTGGGTAGAACCGTAAACAAGGTTCTACCATGAGGAATGAATTCAGTGAATGTGGATGGTTTGAGGATTCCTGTGGAAGGAAGAGTAAAGAGAAGTAGTAGATGGAGGGCACATCCAGTTTCCAGGAGAGTTTTGGTTGGTTGTTTTTCTAAGATTGGTAGAGAATCAAACATGTTTATGGATGGAAGAGAAGGTGCCAACTGAAGAGAACAGAGGGAACAAGTGGATGCAAGATGGATGGAGAGTTTGCGGCTGGTGGGAGGGCATGCTCATGATGTCTGGAAAGATGCTCACAATATTTTGCTAAGTGACAAAAGCTTATTATAAAGCAAACATTATATGATCCCTTTTCTGTTTTAAAAATATGTTAGATACATTCAAAATACTCACTGAATTGTCAGCCCTCATAGAGACAAAACTCAATTCCTTTATTGTAAGCCTGCCCCACTGAGATGGAGCAGTGCCAGCCAATGGCCTAGGCTTGGGCAGGGTGTGTAGTAACTAGAGGGGCAGGATAAGAGCGGGAGAGGGTGGGATGGAGGACAGCAGACCTACACTCTTGCAGGCCATATGGCCACAGGCTGGCTTGCTCCATAGGCCTCATGCTCATGATCCCAACTCACCCATCTTCCCATACACTAAGGAGCAGCCTGCCAATAGTTCTAGAACCAGCTTCAGAGGCCTAGGCATAGCATCTCTCCATTCCATCCACCCTCAACAATTGTGGAGACAACCAGGTTCCCATAGTAGTCTTGGGCAACATCCTGAAAAAGCACTAATGTGATTGCAACACAGTCCCCTTGTGTTTCCTGTTCCCCTCCAAATCATGACCACAGAGATCCACTGACTCTTTTTTATTTCTTTATAATTTTTATTTTTTATTGTTTTTCCCCCAAAGCCCCAGTAGATAGTTGTATGTCATAGCTGCACATCCTTCTAGTTGCTGTATGTGGGGCGCGGCCTCAGCATGGCTGGAGAAGCGGTGCATCAGTGCGCGCCCGGGATCCAAACCCGGGCCGCCAGCAGCGGAGCGCGTGCACTTAACCGCTAAGCCACGGGGCCAGCCCCCCCACTGACTCTTAAGTACATGATTTCCTTGAAAATAACTTGACATGGCTTAAACTAACTTGGCTTTTCTCAACCCCCATCTTATCTCTCAACATGGCTATTTCTTATGCCAACCTAATATATATGTATATATATCTTGTATTCTTACTGTATGTGCATTACAAGTCTGGGACCATTTTTAATCATATTATTGGCTCCAGGTTTTTGGCTTTTTTTTCTTCTAGGGCTTATTATCTATACAAGATAGATAATAATAAATATAATGATATGTGGGCTGAACAAAAGGTAAGGACTACTCAGGCATGAAAGCAGGGGCCTAGAGAGGTATGTCCAAAGCCAGATTTGGACTCAAGGGAATATGCAAAACCAGGGGCATCCAAACACTGAAGATGCTTGAAGATAAAGCCCAGTGCCCACCCAAGAAGGATGTCTAACAGGAGACTCCCTCAAAGCTGGGACCCCAGAGGGATACATTCTCAGTGTAAAGGTGACCTGGAAATAAACTCTCCCATTCCCAGAGAACTGCAAGGAAAACTGCCTTTCTTGGATCCTTGATGCTAATTGAATTGGAGTGGGGGTTTGGGATCTGAGAATTTGCATCCATGAGCCTGCCCTCATATAGTTTTTCAGCCTGAATTCACATGATTAGGCACCACCTCCCCCAAAAGAAAAAAAAAAAACACAACAACCTGGAGCCAATAATATGATTAAAAATGGTCCCAGACTTGTAACGCCCCCAGGTACCTGACAGAAGCAAGTGTAAATCCTTTCCAATGGAACTCAGAAATTTGCCTTCATCCCTGGCGTCAAAGAATTCCCATAGGTAATGTTCCAAAGAAAATGAGCAGCCCCCAAATAAAATCATTCAGTAAACAAGGCACTATGAGTGAGAACCAGTAGAAATAAGACAGCAGATTCAGATCCAAAAAAAACTTTAGATGTTGGAATTATCAGATTTAGTATATCAAATAAGTATGCTTAATATAATATAATAAATAAAAGAACCTTAAAAATATGACAAAAGTGCAAGCAGATGTGTAAAAAAATCAAACTCCTAGAAATGAAAAATATAGAATTGAAATTTAAAACTCAATAAATAGGTTTAACAGCTGATTAACTATGGCTGAAAGGATGATTAGGGATATGGAAGACAGAAGAACTTACTTGAAATATAGCCCAGAGAGACAAAGATATGGAAAATATAAAATAGAAGTTAAAATGACATGGAAAATAGACCAAGAAGGTCTGTCATACATTTAATCATAATTCTAGAGGGAAATTAAATAAAGAAAAGGTAAGAGGCAATATTTGAAAAAATAATGGAGGATTACTTTCTATAGATGACAAAGGACTCTAATGCACAGAGTCAAGTAGCCAAAAAAATTCCAACTATGATAAAGATAAATGCACACCCAGAATAATCATAGTGAAACCACAGAACATAGCATATTAAATATTAAAATATTAAATATATTGCATTTATAACATAATGGAAATCGAGTACATAACTTCCAAACTGTTAGAGAAAAAGGAATGAGAAAAAAGTCAATCCAAGAGAAGGCAAGAAAGGAGAGAGAAACAAAAGATAGAAAAGGCATGAAAGGGCCGGCTCTGTGGCTTAGCGGTTAAGTGCGCGCGCTCTGATGCTGGCGGCCTGGGTTCGGATCCCGGGCGTGCCCCAAGGCACCACTTCTCCGTCCAGCGCGAGGCCGAGTCCCACGTACAGCAACTAGAACGATGTGAACCTATGACATACAACTATCTGCTGGGGCTTTGGGGGGAAAAAAATGAATAAATAAAATCTTTAAAAAAAATAAAAAAAAAAAAAAAAAAAAAGAAAAGGCATGAAAAAAAAAAACACAAAGTAAGATGGAAGCAATAAATATATCAATAATTGCACTAAATTTAAATATTTCAAAATAAAGCTGCATTTTAAAGACAAATATTGTCAGACTTGGTAAACAAAATCCACCTATTTGTTCTTTACAAGAGACATATAAAAGTATAAATATACAGAAAGATTGAAAGCAAAGGGTGGAAAATGATGTACTGGGTAAATACTAAATAAAAGAAAGCTCGGGGCCGGCCCCGTGGCTTAGCGGTTAAGTGCGCGCGCTCCGCCACTGGCGGCCCGGGTTCGGATCCCGGACGCGCACCGACGCACCGCTTCTCCGGCCAAGCTGAGGCGGCGTCCCACATACAGCAACTAGAAGGATGTGCAGCTATGACATACAACTATCTACTGGGGCTTTGGGGGAAAAAATAAATAAATAAATAAAATTAAAAAAATAAAAGAAAGCTCGTATAGCTATATCAATATCAGACAAAGTATTTTAGGGAAAAACAATCATTAGAGATAAAAAGATAACTGTATAATGATAAATATTCAATTTTCCAATAAGGTATAACAATTCTAAACTTTTATAAAAATAATGATACAGCTTCAAAAATTAGATAAAATGACAAAATTACAAGGAAAATTAGACAAGTCCACTATCTCATGAGCTATTTCAACATAAATTTCTGTGATTTGTAGAATAAGCAGTAGAAGAGCATTAAGGATATAAAAGATATGAGCAACACAATTAACAAGCTTGATCTAATGAACACTTATAGAACTCTACATCCAATAACTATAGAATATATGGTTTTTTCAAGCATCCATGGAATGTCTACAAAAATGGACCATTAAAAATTAAATGCTGGAGGGGTAGGGGAAGGATGAATAGGTGGAGCACAGAGGATTTTTAGGGCAGTGAAAATACTCTGTATGATACTATAATGGTGGATGCAAGTCATTATACATTTGTCCAGACCTATAGAATGTACCTCACCAAGAGTGAACCATAATGTAAACTATGGACTTTGGGTGATAATGATGTGTCAATGTAGGTTCATTAGTAGTAACAAATGTGCTGCTCTGGGGGGGAATGTTGATAATGGGGGAGGCTATGCATGTGTGGGGGAAGAGGGTATATGGGAAATCTCTGTACTTTCCTCTTAATTTTGCAGTGAACCTTAAACTGCTATAAAAAAATAAAGTCTTAATCAAAAAAATTAAATGCTTCGACCATAAAGCATTAGTCAAAAAAGAAATTACAATTGAATTAGAAAATATTTAGAATCAAAAAATAATGAAAATATTATAAAGCAAAACTTGTGGAATGCAGTTAATACAGCATTTAGAGAAAAACGTATAACTTTAAATACTTCTCATAGAAAACAGGCTCAAAAATTAAAGGCTCAGAATTAATGAGCTAAGTGTCTATATCAGAAGGTTTAAAATAAAACAGCAAAATAAACCCCTAAAAAAGTAAAAGGAAGGAAAAAATAAAGATAAGAAAAAGAAATTAATTAAAAGGAGTTGAGCAATCGCATGGTGATGGATGGAAACTAGATTTTGGTAGTGAGCATGCTGTAGTGTATACAGAAGTTGAATTATAGTGTTGTACACATGAAATTTCTCAATAAAATAAAAAAGGAGATGAGCAAAGCTAGAACTTGATTTTTTAAAAAAGATTCATAAAATTGACAAAATTCTGGTAAAAATGATCAAGAAACAAAAAGAAGGCACAAGTAACCAAGATTAGGAATAGAAATGAGTTAAGAATACAAGCCACAAATTGGAAAAGAATATTTGTCATGCAATAAATATAAAGAATATATAAAGAATTCCCACACACAGTAAGAAAGAGATGGACACCTAATAAAAATGGTCGAAAGGAATTCTACAAAAGTAGAAACAAAAATGTTCCACAAGCATTTGAAAAGGTGTTCAATGTCATTAGTAAACAGGGAAATGCATGTTAATACCCACAAGATTCACAAAATCAAAATGTCAGACAATATCAAGCATTAAGGAGCATATGAAACAATGGACACTAGAGTATCTTCTAGCTGGCAGGGAACTTTGGAAAGCAGTTTGGTATTGCTTAATGAAATTAAAAGTATACATACTCTCTGACTCAGGAATTCCATTTCTAGGTATGTATGTCAGGGAACTCTTGTATAAGAATGTTTATAGCAGCCTTGTTGGAATAGAAAAAATTTGTAAACACCTGGGAGATAACCTAGCAGATAAGCAACAGTAAGAAACATAAATAAGTTTTAGTATATTCATCCAAGAGAATACCAGAGAATGAAAAGGAGCTACAGCTACAGAGAATGACATGGTGAATATCACTTACAGAACAGAGTATAAAAGCAAGTTATTGTTGAGTTACATAAAGAATTATCCCATTGACCTAAAATTCAAATACAATTACAAAACATTGAATTATTTAGGATGTGATGGTCAGTTTTATGTGTCAATTTGGCGAGGCAATAGTCCCCAGTTATTCAATCAAAAACTAATCTAAGTGTTGCTGTGAAGGTATATTGTAGATGCAGTAAAAGTCCATAATCAGTTGACTTTAAGTAAGGGAGATGATTCTAGGTAATCTGTGTGGACCTGATACAGTCAGTTGAAAGGCCTTCAGAGCAGAACCAAGCCTTTTCTAAATAAGAAGAAACTCCTTTCTGTGGCCTGTGGCTTCAGCTCCTGCCCAACAGTGTAGCCTGCCCTTCCTGATGATCTGCCCTACAGATTTTGGACTTGCCTAGCCAGCCCCCACAAATGCATAAGCCATTCCTGGCAATAAATCGTCTTAATATATATCTCCTACTAGTTCTCTTTCTGTGGTTGAACCCTGACTGATACAGGGTTCCTAAGGGTGAGTTTTCTGAATAGGTTCTGGGTTTTCTGAAATTGGTTCTCTAGTCTGGTTCGACTTAAAGGCACCAATGAGGCCGGCCCGGTGGCGCAAGCGGTTAAGTGCACACGCTCCGCTGTGGTGGCCCAGGGTTCGCCGGTTCGGATCCTGGGCGCGCACCAACGCAGTGCTTGGCAAGCCATGCTGTGCCGGTGTCCCATATAGAGTGGAGGAAGATGGGCACGGATGTTAGCTCAGGGCCAGTCTTCCTCAGCAAAAAAAGAGGATTGGCAGATGTTAGCACAGGGGTGATCTTCCTCACAAAATAAATAAATAAATAAATAAATAAATAAATAAATAAATAAAGGCACTAATGACTCTATTTCAAGTGGTAAAGAGGGCACTGGTAGTCCATGGAGTGATGTGGCATTGAGATATGAAAAATATCATCTTTCGATACTCCAGGCAAGGTTTTGGGTGACCATGTACATGGTACCTTTGAACATTTTAGTCAAACTGAGTATAATGAGATTGGCTGGTTGCTCCTGCTTGTGCTGGACAAAGTGGGAAAAGGATGAGCTCAGGGTTTCCAATTCCCAGCTGGAGATCCTCATAAAATGACCCAAAAGCTTCTATGTCTGCCCTGAAAGAGACTCTTATCTCCTGTTGCCTGCAGGGCTGAAATTGCTGAAAACCAAACCTGGCATCTCTTCCGGTTGAGTGGCTCAATTACAATGCACATTGCATGCACAGCCTCAGAGGGGATCTGCTGTTCAAGTGAGGGCATTGATTGGGAAGGAACGGGTCCTGAAAGTTGGAATGGGGACGTGCGGAAGATGCTGACAGAGCTGGGGACATGGAGTCCACACATTCTGATGAGTCTTTTTCACAAGTAGAAGCAGCTTTTCCACGCCCATCTGAGGCAATTAACCCTGCATTCCTGAGGAAACTGTAATGGCCTCCCCTGGGGTGATTGCCTTGCAAGACAATGCTGATTCTCCTCAGGACCCACCCCCCACTGCCCCCCTCCATGCTTCTAGACCTATAACTAGACTCAAGTCCCAGCAAGTCAAGGTGAAGTACAAAGTACAACCCACAAGGAGGTGTGCTATACACTAAAAGGACTGCATGATTTTTCCCAATTTATACAGAGAGAAATCCAAGGAATATGACATTGGCATGTTAGAGTGGAGTTATTGTGTAAGACGGCTCATCCACCCAGGAGGGTCCAGAGGACACACTTTTCACCACAACACATAGGAATATTTACAAAGTGGGAAAAATTGTTAATACTAGCGAAGGAATGATGTCCCACACACCCTTGCATCCTCACCCCACCAAGCCTGGCAGAGAAGAGAAAGGCTATGACCCACCTTGACCAGTACTTTTCCTAGTTCCTCTAATTGGACCATCTTGTCACGTGTCTAACCCTGAACCAATGAGTGTGGCTGGTGGGATGGGAAATGTTATTTGGCTTAAGCCACTCAGGGTCTATACCTGGTTTTGGGGATGGGATAAAATCCCAAACCACATAGCTGAAACTTGGTGGTAGGGGGTGAGGATGCAGTTCTTGATACTGAACCTCTTAATCTCAAGTTCGTGTGCCCAATGTGCAGTAAGCCAAACACTGAGATGTTGGTGTTTAGAGATGGAGAAAGACTTATTCAAATTGGCCAAAACAAGAAGGCAGGAGCATGGGTTCTATCAAATCCACCTTAACAAGAGAAGAAGGCAGAGAGTTTTATAGAGCTAAGGGGTGTGACAGGAGGTGTTTCAGAGAAACAAAGAGGTAATCTGTGTTTCTTTTACTCCTGATAAACCCCTGGGCAATTGGACTTCTGGGCATCAATGGCAGCTAGGGGCTGGTTATCTGATGATCCTTGAAGGCATTCTCTTTCTCTTGTAAAACAAGCTCATAAATCTTTGTGACTCTTGAGTTACCTCTCAAGTTAAATAAGAAACAGCAATTTGACAAGATTAACTTTTCATAACAATGTCAAAGGGTAATCTTACTGAATATTTACAGTAACCCTCAGGTACCCGGCTTCAATCCCAACTGTCTTTTTTCCCTTCCTCATTCCTGTAGGAAGTGGGGTGTCAATCACTCTGGCTACTTCCTGCTGAAAGGAGGTGAAAATGGGGAAACTGAGGAATGAAATTTTTCAACCTGAGATTGAAAATACTCTTGGGTACCAGGTTATATTTTGCATTATTAGAATTTTTGCACCTCATTCAACAGTTTTAGTACAACATTTAAAAGCACATTTTTATCATCAAATATCTGGCCAGAAGAATAAGAAGTATAGACAACCCAAATTTTAGTAGTCTCCGAAGAATGGATCTAATCCCTTGGGGGTATCCAAGAGAACAGTTCTGAAAACCAGTCTAGACATTATGAACCAGAATTATCAAGGGGTGCTCATGGTCATGCACTAAATAAGGTTTGGGATGACATATGCAACCTCTCGAAAGATTACCTGCGTTTGCTGACATCTGAGAAATTGTAATAATCCAAGTGTCCTTTCAGGCTTGGGGGTCAAAGTCAACAAGGAAGCATAGTAGCCAGTTTACAGATAGAAAACAAAAACCTCAAAGACAATTTATAGAACTAGAATCTAATATCCACAAGTGTATATTATAGTTTCTACCGAAACATAATTTTTCTCTCTAAAACTACCCTCATTTTTCACAAAAGATAGCCAAATTAAGACTAACTGGTTTGCAAAATAAGTCTAGTTTCAATAAACTTGGCCCAATTATTTACATAAGTACAGCAAGAATAGCCATTGATCATATAGGCTCTTTTATTTTTTTATTTTTTAAAGATTTTATTTATTTATTTTTTCACCCCCAAAGCCCCAGTAGATAGTTGTATGTCATAGCTGCACATCCTTCTAGTTGCTGTATGTGGGACACAGCATGGCCAGAGAAGCGGTGCGTCGGTGCGCTCCCGGGATCCAAACCTGGGCCGCCAGCAGCGGAGCGCGCACACTTAACCACTAAGCCACGGGGCCGGCCCAATATAGGCTCTTTTAAATCTGTTTTGCTGGAACTTTTTATAAGGAATCTCAGATTGAACTTTAAAGGCCTCTCAAGGCCAGGCCAAGCATAGCCAAGGACTTGTTGTCAGACTCTACTTGTAATTTTTTTGAGGTTCTCCAAAATATCCTGACATTCCTTGCACCTGCCAGAGAAGTGACCTTCTTTACTCACCTGGTAAGGTGGTAAGGTTGCTGGGAACGCTGTAAGCAAGGTACCAGGCCAATATTTCTAAGTGGCTTTATTTCATAAAGTCAACCTTTGTCCCTTAGCTGTCTTGTCATATCTAAGTCTGTATATTTTCCAATTGTGTATAACAGATTCTTACTGAACTTATGCAAATAACTATATTGCCATGGAAATAAGAATATTTACTCACTAAGAGTTCCAAATTCCGGAGGTATCAGGTAGGGATAAAAAGACGTGTCAAGTCTCCTTACAAAGGTATAATTTACCAAATTGCTATAAGTCATAGTTAGCTTAAGACAAAAGAGTAAAGGTTTCCTTAAATCTGGAGAAAACAAAACATTAAAGATCAGCAATATCTCAAATGAAAAGTCATAAAAATTATAATCATCATTATCAGTTCATTTAGTCCCATGTAATCAACTCTTGATCTTTCATTAGCAGTTTCATGAAGTCATCAGTTTTCCATTAGAGTTCTGTAATTTCTTACTCAGCTCAGTTTTATGATCAGAAAGTTTATCAGAAACTTGTATTCTAGAGTAAGTGTGAGGGGCCAGCCCTGTGGCGCAAGCGGTTAAGTGCGCACGTTCCGCTGCGGCGGCCCGGGGTTCGCCGGTTCGGATCCCGGGTGCGCACCGACGCACCGCTTGTTAAGCCATGCTGTGGCGGCGTCCCATAAAAAGTGGAGGAAGATGGGCATGGATGTTAGCCCAGGGCCAGTCTTCCTCAGCAAAAAAGAGGAGGATTGGCATTGGATGTTAGCTCAGGGCTGGTCCTCCTCACAAAAAATAAAATAAAATAAATAGAGTAAGTGTGAGAGTCCTTTCCATGTATCTCTCTGAAGATGAAATATATTTGCAAAAGCAGAACTAGAATTATGACTGACAACCAGGCCAGATCAGAATTTTAGGACTGTTGTATAATTTTTAAAATGCTTATATCAATAACATTTACCTACACAATATCATGGGTCTCTATGAAACAATGCTTAGTTATCCATTTAACCACGGTGGCAATTAAAGATTTTCAGGCAAATGCAGAAAGTTAAATAGCTGTCCTGTGATTAAAGACCTGATAAAAACAATACAGGAAATTTATTTTGATAAAACATAAAATTCGTACCCTTCTGGTAGACTACTCAAAGAAGAATCTTTCATAATCTCTTTATCAAGAGCAGACTAAAAGTTTAAGAAAATTATTCTTTTAAGAGAGGGGAAAAAACCAAATTCTAATTTTGCACCAGCTTTTGGTATTAAAATTGATTCATTAATTTAATTGAATTCATTTGATTGAATTCTTAATTGAATTCATTTTAATCTTAGCCAACTTAACCATGTACAAAATTCTTTCTCAGAGTTTTTCTTCCATAAACCTTCTATAATGTTTTTTAACAAAAATATCTTTATTTCTTATACCATCTTTACTGAAAACATACATCTTACTTTCCTTGAATACAAAGATGTTTCCCCTATTAAAACTAAGAAATAAGAAATTATAAACTGTCTTTTACATTAGCAGTCTGTGGCTTGGCAAATTTATAAATACTTGTTATAATTTCTAGAAATATGCTACTTCGTAGTACAATCTTTTTAATAAAATACAAGACATGTTTACCAATAGACCCAAATATCTTTTAGTTTCTCTGTAATAAGAAGCCAAAAGTGGATAAACCCATATATAGTAGTTAATGTCTAATATTTTATCTTATTTAGAGATGATCTCGATATTCAATGAATTCTCCATCATTTAGTCTAACCTAGCAAAACTTCAAAGTTTCAAGTTACCGAAGAGATTTTGGAAGTTATTTTAAATATACATGCCATAAAATATAATTACTGCTAAAAGCTTATCTATAAACTCTTATCTCACTTACACCTAAGTCATTTGCTCCCAACAATTATGTTTATATTACCCATGAAGATTTCATGAGACAGTAGAAAAAGTTAAATATTTGCATTTCAAAGACTGGCTTTCAGGTCCTAGAGAAGATGGGAGCAGAAAATCTACATCACAAAGGCACAGAGAAGGCATTCAAGTTTTCTCCAAGATGGAGTTTCTGGGGCATAACAGGGGAGGCTTTGGGATTGGCAAAACGACAAGTGAACTTTGAACCACTTTGTAGAGCCACACCTCTGGCCCTGCAGGGATTTGCAAGACAAAGACAGTTGTTTCTACTTCCCCAAAGAACTGGATTATAGTCTGAATGATAAGAGAGGTTGAACTGCCCTTTCAGCTACATTTTTCCAATTGCTTCTTTATATCAGGTAGATTTTTAACTTAAGAAGTGAATCAAAAGATTTTTATGTTCTAAAACTTCAGGACAATGTATCATACCTTTAAGGAGTCTGCATAAAGTGTTCAATAAAGGCCCTCTTTCCAAGTACTCAATTCAACTCTAGACCAATTTACCCTGGGTGCATGGGGAGCTTTCATTAACATCTATAAGACCATAAGAGGAAGCTGAGACCCCAAATCTGATTAAGTTCTTAAGACTAGTCATTACGAGAGCTCTCTAAAAATTTTCCCAATTTAGAAGTTCTTCCAATTTAAGGATCCATAAAAGATATTGTGGCCATGTGGTGTTATAAAAGAATATCATCTTTTTCCTTTTTCATGGGCTCATAGCTAAAAGTCAACCAATTTTGGAAACTGTAGCCCAGGGGGCTACAGGTGGGGATCGAATTAGTGTTCCCGATAGCTGACTCACAAGACAAATGCACCCCCACACAGACAAAATCCAATTCCTGCAGGACAAAAACAGAAGGTGAAGTCCAACAATCCCCTGGATCTCTCCCAAACGATGGTCCCTCCTTTCACTCACAGAAAATGCAAATGGAGAGACAGGGAATTCACAACCTCGTGTGTTGTGGTGACTCAACCATCAAAAACAAAATCTGAAAATACTCAGATACAAGACAAATGCATCCACACAAGGACAAAAAGTAGACTGAGGTGCAATGCATTTTTCCACTCCAAGCGAGCATTGTGCTGATGGTGGCTGACCCTGGCATGAAGCGGGGAGAGGCAGGAGAAGTCCTCCAGGTAAAGACGCCCGGGCAGCTGCTGGAGACCACCAACCTCTTGAACCCTCACCAGGGCCATCCAGCCCCTGGCACAAGACTCCTGCCTGGCTCAACAAAGTTGATACCAAACCTCTTGATCTCAAGTTCATGTGCTTGATGTGCAGTAAGCCAATCACTGAGACATCAGTGCTTGGAGATGGAGCAAGGTTTATTCAAATTGGCCAAAACAAGAAGGTGGGAGCATAGGTTCTCTCAAATCTGCCTTCACAAGAGAAGAAAGCAGGGGGTTTTATAGAGCTAAGGGGTGTGGCAGAAGGAGTTTTGGGGAAACAAAGGGGTAATCCGTGTTTCTTTCACTCCCGATAAGCCCCTAGGCAATCTGACTTCTGGGCATCAAGGGCAGCTGGGGGCTAGTTATCTGGTGATTCTTGAAGGCATTCTCTTTCTTCTGTAAAACAAGCTCTTAAATCCTTATGACTCTTTACCCCTCAGGTTAAACAACAAACAGCAAATTGACAAGATTAACTTCTTTTCATAACAATGTTGAAAGGTAATCTTATTTACAGTATATTTACAGTATAATACAGAATATTTACAGTAACCCTCAGGTGCCTGGCTTCATTCTCAGTGGGAAACATGAGTACTGTCACCTGGGAAAAGGGGACTAGGTGGTGGGCACTAAGCAGATGTCCCCTTGCTGAATCTCTTCTGTTGCTGCAGAGGGAAAACAGCGCAGCCTCAGGACCCAGGCTTATTCTGTAACTACTCACATCAGTGCAGGGAAGCCTGAGTTTCTGTGTTCCCAATCAGTGTGTCAATGCAAATAATCCATAATCAATCTATAAATCAAAATTGGGGTGAGTTTACTCTATGAGCCAGCTTTGAGGACAGTACCCCGGGAGCTTCCTTCTCCAAGGAAGGATGCACTCCAAAGAAGAGGAGTGTACAGAGTGATTATACACCATCTTGGGAAAAAAAACATACATCACATAGGACAGGAATATCTCTTTTACTACAGTCACAAGATGCTTTGCTGGCACAGCAGGTCAGTGGTCACGAGGTGAACACAACAGGTCGGTAATTAATCCTTAGTTTCAGGGAAGAAATGCTTATCCTTGAAGAAATGCTGATATGGGGAGGGGGGCAACGTCACTATCTTTAAGGGCATCATTCTTGGCTTTGGGACACTGTAAATGTTTAAAGCAGATGAACAATGCATGCTCGATAGGCCACATCAACCCCCTCTGGAAAGAAAAGGTCAGGCTGAATTAGTTTTAAACCAAATGGCTTCCTCATCTACTCCAATATATCATATTGCTTTTCATTTATTCATCAAGTGTAATGGATTTGGTATTTTATTCTAATCATGGAGTAAAAGTTCTGTACTTAGAGAAAAACTTCAAACACATGCATAAATGTATCTAGGCAATTGGACTAAACCAAATCCTGTTTATTTGTGTAGCCAGTATAAGTGCTGATTTTGAGAATCTCCTAGAGTGTCTGGAGCAGCCTGGATTTTATTATTTGTGCCTCGACTAAAACTAGTAATAGGAGCCTCACAGTGATCACTTATAAATGCAAGCTCTGTGTACTAAGTGCCCCCCATGCATCAGCTTTTTAAATCTCCCTCAACTCCTTGAGGTTGATATTATTGCCTGACTTTCCTGATGAGGAGCCCGAGGTTTAGGGATATAAGCAGCTTGCCTGAGGTGACACAGCTAATAATGGTACAGTCGAGATTTGAACCAGGCCTGCAGGACCCCAAAGTCTGTGCTTTCCCCCCACCCCTATCTCCACCCCCCTGAACCCCACCCCCACTTATCCTGCAGTGTCATTTGGGCTGTTGATGAGGAAAAATATTCTGATCCCACCTTTGCATCCCAGCACTAAGACGTTTGGCCTCATCTTCCATCTGAAAACTCTAAAAGTCAGGATATTCACTGGCTCTGGAAAAACAGTCTGTGCAATTCAGTTGGAAAGTTCGAGCAGAGGCTGCAAAACTTAGCTTTCAAGCTCTATGAGGTTGTAGTGAGTATCAAGACGCTCCTTGTCAACAGCTGCCAGATTCCTGTTCTGTTGCTCCACTTCATCTGGTCTCCTCTGTTATGACATGATCTCATACCTGAGAGCAATAGCTGTTTAGGTCAGGCTGTGAAATATCAAAGTCAGGAAACAGTTACCATATGTATCTCTGGAGGAATGACAAACATGTTGTCAGACTAGTTTTTCTGTTCACCAGAGATGATACGTAGGCGCTGATATATAGGTCCATCATGCAGTGGGCTCAGACTCCCGCTGATCTCTGAATCGAGGGAGTGAGAATCCCCATCAAGAGGAATTACATAAGTGTCTTAGTCCATTAGGGCTGCTGTAACAAAATATCACAGACTGGGTGGCTTATCAACAACAGAATTTATTTCTCACAGATCTAGAGGCTGGGAAGTCTAAGATCAAGAGGCCAGCATGGTGCAGTGAGGGCCCCCTTCCTGGTTGATAGCCAGCGCCTTCTCGCTGTGTCCCCACGTGGTGGAAGGGGCGAGGAAGCTCTGTGGGGTCGCATAGAAGAACACTAATCCCATTCATGAGGGCTTCACCTTCATGACCTAAGCACCTCCCAAACGCCCCACCTCCTGATACCACCCCATCAGGCATTAGGATTTCAACATATGAATGTGGGGGAGGGGGACACACAAATATTCTGACCATAGTGGTAAGTTTCCATCACCTTCCAAAAGGTAGGTTCCAGGGTGTGCGGCGAGAAAGTTGGAGGGAGTGAGTGGCGACATTGGGGTCGAATGTTGTTCATTTTTGCGGCGAAATGGATAGAATTCATTGAGGTTCCCAAATTTTTGGACATGCAGGAGACAGGCTGCCATGCTTGCCTGTGGATAGGAGCTGATGAACAGGATGCGGCTGTGAGACCCAGATTCGGAGGGCACCATAATCCTACTTGCAAATGTCATATTCAGACACTTAGCAAATATGGTTAGCAAATAACCAGGTTACTCCACAGAGGCCTCAGTTTCCCCCTCTGTAAAATGGAGATCATAAGACCCACTGTCCCAGACTGTGGAAAGGATTAAATGAGATACGCATGTAAAGTTACTGGCACTTAGTAAGTAGCAGCTATTATTATTAACATTTTTATTGTATGTAGACCCATTTTGAGTTTGTTCAGACAACTGAACATATTATAATTTACATTATAATAACTAACAAATGTTATCCTCGGCAGATGCAGATCTGTGGCACCAGAATAGCAGCCGTAGCAGCTGAGAAGCCATTCTGACATCTTGGCCCAGTGTCTTGGTGGCAATTTGATATGAAGATGGCAGCCCGGGTGCTGTGGGGCAGCCTCAGCCTGCTCCGCCTGGGATGGTGTCTTCTTCCACAGACAGGCTATGTGCACCCAGATGAGTTCTTCCAGTCACCTGAGGTCATGGCAGGTAAAGCTCTCCGTGTACGGGTAAGATAAGTTGCAGCAAAGTCTGGTTGAGGAGCTGGTTGGATATTTAGTGGGGAGGGAGAAAAATGTCTGTGCAGAGGAGCAGTAAATCCACGAGCCTGTCTGGAATAAGAACCTGGGAGTGGGGACTTCACATCTCCTTCCTGAGTGGTGACACTGACCTTCTAGCTGATACTAATGAAATGCCAGTCTCTTGGATGTTTTCCTGCTTGGACCAACAGTACAGGTCATTCAGAATGAAAGCTGTTTTGGGCTTCTCAGTGGCAGAGTTTTAGAGCTGGGCTTCCCCAGTGGTTAGGGAAGCTTACGCAGGGCTGTGGTCTGAAATAATGAAACTTTTCTTCTATAGGTTCATGTAAAGGCTGAGAGAACCCAGACCTGGAATGCTCACTTGTTAGAACTTACGTGCTAAGTGGTGTAGGACACATCATGAGGATGGTTGCCAAAGATCTTGAGGTGTTTCAGAGGCTGTGGGCACATGGCTTCCTCCTCATGGTTCAAGATGGCTGCTTGAGCTCCAGCCTTCAAGTCTAAAACCAAGTCTTTTCAGCCACTGGAGAAGAAATGGGCATGCCTGCTCTCTTTAAGGGCATATTTTGAAAGTCACATACTTTTTGCCCATTTCTATCCCATTGGTCAGATGTATCACATGACCACACCTAGCTGCAAAGGAAGCTGAAAAAATATAGTCTTTATATCTGACCAAATGCCCAGCTAAAGAGACTAAGAAGGAGGGAATGGATATTGAGACATCCAGCTATCTCTGCACAGAGCTCAACAGGTGATTTTTTTTTAAAATCTTCTTTTACTTATTTATTTATTTTTGTGAGGAAGATCAGCCCTGAGCTAACATCTGATGCCAATCCTCCTCTTTTTTTCTGAGGAAGACTGGCCCTGTGCTAACCTCCGTGCCCATCTTCCTCTACTTTACATGGGATGCCACCACAGCATGGCTCAACAAGCAGTGCATTGGTGAGCCCCAGGGATCCGAACCGGTGAGCCCCGGGCCGCCACAGTGGAGTGCGCGCACTTAATCACTTGCGCCACCGGGCTGGCCCTGATTTGTTGTTGTTTTTTTTTTTTTTTAAGTTGAAAGGTCCAGTCTTATTTCCCACACTTTTTTTTTAACCTGAACCAGTGAACAGCAGCCAGCTTGATCTGATCCTAGATTTTCTGTTTCTCTTTCACCTTCTGACATAGAGAGAGAAAACGTCCAAAAGGCTGGAGGATTAGGAGCAGAAGCAAAGAGCCCTAAAAAACCAGCAAGGTTATCAAGCATGAGATGTTGTGGGGCCTGGAGCTGAGATGCAGAAATTAAGAGTTTGTTTTCCTCCCCCCACCCCTCAAAGCTCTGGTACACTGGGGCACAGGGTCACAGACCAGCCCCAGGCAGCAAGTATTTTTTTAATTACATAAGTCCTGCTCGAATACATTCTTATAAAAAAATTTGAGTATCACGGGCAAAACTAAAGTTACTTTTTTTTTTTTTTTTTTATGAGGAGATCAGCCCTGTGCTAACATCTGCCAATCCTCCTCTTTTTTTGCTGAGGAAGACGGCCCTGGGCTAACATCTGTGCCCATCTTCCTCCACTTTATATGGGACGCCGCCACAGCATGGCTTGCCAAGCGGTGCGTCGGTGCGCGCCCGGGATCCGAACCAGCGAACCCCGGGCCGCCGCAGCGGAGCGCGCGCACTTAACCGCTTGCGCCACCGGGCCGGCCCCTAAAGTTACTTTTGACCACAACCCCAATTGCTTATTCCTTTCCCCTATTCTCACACTGCCTTCCTGGATACAATCATAATCACAGAGCTGGGGTTTCGATCCTGACTTTGGAGACTTTAGAACTGCGAGGAGAGGAATGGAGCCTCCCCCAGCCCCTTCCCATACACCCTGTCCAGGGCACATTGTCGCCTCACTTTCCAGGTGGTTCCTCCCGCCCCCTTCACGGGCGGGCCTCAGAAGGGCCGAGCTCCCCTCTCTTCATTTCTATTGCTACATGACAATCATCACAAACCTGGCAGCTTAAAACTGCTAGTCCAGAGTTCTGTAAGTCAGAAGTCCAGCACGGACCCTCTGCTCAGGGCATCACAGGGCTGAAAACAAGGTATGGGCAGGGCAGAGTTCTTATCTGGAAGCCCTGGGGAAAAATCTGCTTCCCAGCTCATTCTTCTTCTTGAACGAATTGTTTATTGCGGCTATGGAACTAAAGTCCCTGTTTCCTTGCTGGCTGTCAGCCAGTGGCTGCTCTCAGCTCCCAGAGGCCACCCACATGCCTTGCCAATGGCCCCCTCCGTCTTTAAGCCAGCAATGGTGCATCAAATCCTTCTCACGGTTTGAATCTCTGACGTCCTCTTCTGCCACCAGCTGAAGAAAACGCTCTGCTTTTAAAGGGCTCTTGTGATTATGTCAGGCCCCCCCAGGGTATCTCCCTGTCTTCCAGTCAGCTGTCCCCTGCAACATAACCTAATCACGGAGTGAAATCCTTCATCTTCACAGTCTCAGGGATTACACAGGGCTGGAACATCCTGGGGGCGATCCTAGAATTTGGTCTCCATATTCTCTGAGCTTGGCACTAGCTCCCCTCTGCTTTTCTCTCTGCAGAGGACATCCTGGGCATAGAGGCTGCACGGCCCTGGGAGTTCCACCCCAACAGCTCCTGCCGCACGGTGGTCTTCCCCCTGCTGACCTCGGGCTCTGCCTTCTGGATGCTCAAGCTCTGGGAAGAGTGGGGGCCATGGCCTGGCCCAGTGAGTGGCTACATGCTGCTGGTGGGGCCCCGACTCCTCCTCACTGCCCTCTCCTTTGCCCTGGACGCGGCTGTGTACCACTTGTCCCCTCTGTGGGGGGCAGAGCGCTGGAACGCCCTGGTCCTGCTGTCTGGTTCCTACGTTACCCTGGTCTTCTACACAAGGACCTTCTCCAACGCCATCGAGGGACTGCTCTTTGCGTGGCTGCTGGTGCTGGTATCCCACCGTGTGGCTTGGAGCCCCACACCCAAGAAGCCTGCTCTAGGCCCGTGGTGGCACAGCTGGCTCCTTGGAGGCATCGTGGCTGCTGGCTTCTTCAACCGGCCCACCTTTCTGGCCTTCGCTCTGGTCCCCCTCTTCCTCTGGGGCATTTGTGGAGCCACAAACCCTGGCTTCAAGTCACTGACCCAGGAAGCCCTGGTGCTGCTCCCAGGGGCGGCCCTCACAGCAGCAGTGTTTGTGGCCGTGGACAGCTGGTACTTCTCCAGTCCATCTAGATCTAGTACCCTTGTCCTCACACCTGCCAACTTCTTGCTCTACAACCTGGATCCTCAAAACCTGGCGAGGCACGGCACACACATGCGGCTCACTCACCTGGTGGTCAACGGCTTCCTGCTCTTCGGCGTGCTGCATGCCTGGGCCCTGCGTGCTGCGTGGCAAGAGCTGCAAGCCTTCCCCCAGGCCTTTGCACAAAGGGGCTTCCTGAGGGCGCTGGACGCCCGGAGCCTGCTTTCCAGCCCCAGGTCTCCCCTCCTGCTCCTCTACTTCATGCCCCTAGCCCTGCTGTCTGCCTTTAGCCACCAGGAGGCTCGGTTTCTGATCCCCCTTCTTGTCCCCCTAGTCCTGCTTTGTAGTTCACAGACCCAACCTGGGCCCTGCAAAAACACCCTGGCCCTCTTCAATGCCCTGGGGGCCCTCTTCTTCGGCTGCCTGCACCAGGGGGGCCTAGTGCCTGGCCTGGAGCACCTGGAGCGGGTGGTCCACGCGCCTGTGCTCCCAAGCATACCCACCCACTACACACTCCTCTTCACCCACACCTACATGCCCCCCCGGCACCTCCTATACCTCCCAGGCCTGGGGTCACCCGTGGAGGTGGTGGACATGGGTGGGACTAAGGACCGGGTCCTGTGCCAAGCGCTGGACAACTTCACCAGACAACCAGCCTGCCAGGTGGCTGGTGGGCCATGGCTCTGCCGCCTTTTTGTGGTGACCCCTGGCACCACCAGGCCTGCCGTGGAGAAGTGCAGCTTCCCCCTCAAGAGTGAGACACTCCTGTTTCCCCACTTGACCCTGGAGGACCCCCCAGCCCTGTCCTCCCTGCTGAGTGGGGCTTGGAGGGACCATCTCAGCCTTCACATCTTGGAGCTGGGGGAGAAGCCTGACAATATGACAGAAAAGCCACTGCCCAAGATTCAGCCATAGGTGAAGGTGCCGCTCCACCTTCTACGTGGGTAGCTGGGCTGGGACAGAGCCCTCATTCTCTTCCTCTCCTTTCCCTTCCAGAATCCCCATCTCTGCCTCTCCTGGGCAGTCTTCGGCTGCTCTGCCTTCTGGGTGAGCTGGCATGCTTCTTCCCTCAAAGACCAAAGATTTGACCAGTCATGGTCCTGATCCCAAGGTCCCCAAAGAACCTGGTGTAACCAATGGCGCCTAATGTCTGTTTCTGTCATATTCCTTCCAGCCACTGTGATGTTTTAAATATATAATAGCACCTGGTTGTGAAAGAGACAATGATCTGCTAATGACATTCCCGAATGGTCTCTCCCAAACCTTCCAGGATGCCTTACCGCTTGCTGTCTTGACAACCCTTTGGCTTCCTAGATCCCTGGAAGGAGGCAGTGTGGTGATGTTGAGAAAGCAGGTAGCTCAGATTCAGGGGACCTGAGTTCTAGTCCCTGGTCTGCCACTTACTGGCTGTGTGATCTTAAGAAAGCCCCTTTCCTTCACCCAGCCTCAGTTTCCCAATCTGTACAATGGATCAGAGGATCTCTGCAGTGTCTGCCAGCTAACACTGTCACTCCTGGGTCTGTAGCACATGTCCCCTGGCTAGACAGCTATGTGTCTCCCAGAGGTCTCTAAGCAGAGAAGCAGGTGTACTGTTGTACTTAATGGCATGTTGGTGCCTGCTGTCTCAGTGTTCCGTAATTACCAAAACAAGTAATTCTGGAACTTTTCTCCCCACTCTCTTCTACTCCTGTCCCTGAGAGAGGTGGTGGGACATTTCTGCATCTCACCCTTTAAAGATCATCGTCCCAGATGAGGGAGCTCAGATGTTCTCCCTCCTCAGCCTGCCCCACTAGGAATGGAGAACACACGATGCTCAGTCAGTATCTGGCGGCACTTGAGGACAACCTGGCGCTCCCAGAGGCCCTTCTTAAATGTGGTCTGTTCACTTTGCAAGTTCAAAGCTCCTGTCTGAAACCTCTCTTCACAGGATGGAGAGCAAACCCCATGCCAAACCAACACCTGCTGCTCTGGTGGAAGCCATCACACCCCTGGGCATGTTGCTCCCAACATACGGTACCCCTACCCAGTCCACTGGGAACGTGAGGAGCTGTGGCTACCATTCATGAGAACCGCTACCATTTCATGAGAACACCCAGGCCACAGGGGTCAGTGAGCTGGAGGTCAGCGCAGAGCAGGAGACCAAACCTGTACGAATGACCAAACCTGAGCACTTCTCTAGCTCTGCATTCTGCCCGCTAAAGCCTTGGGTCATCTTAAAGCCACACCCTTACCCCGGCATGCTGCTCTGTGGCTGCTGCTAGGGTCTTAGTGCCACACTTTCCTCATGACTCCAACCTGGAGGAAGAGGAAAGAAGTGGTAAGCTGGTAAATGTTTAGCAACCTGTTCTCTGGTGCAAAAAAGTCCCCATTTGTAGCATTTGCCAATTTCTGGGTATAAATACTCCCAGCATGGCTCTGAGATGGGAGGAGATGCCAAGGATCTGCTCTGTATAGGCTGCCTCTAGCACACTCCCAGACGTTTCCCTACGTTAAACTCTACAGTACCCTTTCATGACAATTCACTGTTCTTGTGGTCTATTTCTGCTATGAAGCTCTGATTGGTCTTCTTACCCCTACTGCTTAGCATCATCTCTGGCACACGATAAGCATGTATTTGTTTACTATGCTGCCAAAGATGGCTTTCCTGCCCAACAGATAAAAACCAAGTGCCACCTTGGAGACATCCCAGACTCTAGGGGGGGTCCCAAACTCCTCTGCGCTTCTTGGGACTTTTGCCTCTTCCTTCCCTCAATTGGGTCCACAACCTCAGAATTCCCTGGAGGAACCACTGGTGTAGCAGTCCACGTGGATTGTGGTGGTCCGAGTTCAAATGAATTTGTCCATAAACCGTTGGTATCTAAATCTGTGTGGCATCAGGGGTGAGTCGGAATTGCCCTGCAGTATAGCAGGGTGAGTTGCCTCCCTGCTTCCCTTTCTGGAAGAGCTTAAAAGGCATGCTGGGAAATCGCTGCTACTGGGGGTGGTGGGAAGAGTTTGGTCTGTTTCTTGAGTCATAGGGTAACCGGTGGGATGGCAAGCCACTGACTACAAACACTGGAGGCTTCTCCAACGAAGGGGGTAGGCATGTAAATCACCTCCAGCTGCACAGAAAAGACCCAGTTCTCTCTCTCCTCCCAGACTCCTTCTACAAAAATGGAGGGAACGCAGTTCTTATACACTCCTTTGACAAAAAATAAACTGCTCCCTTCGCTTGCTTTCCTTCCTTTCTTACCAAATGGCCAGTTTATCTGGAAGCTGCATTGCTTCCTGTACTGCTTCCCTTTCTGACTCTGCTGGTCTGGAAAAAGACCTAACAGTGAGTGTGCTTATTTATGTTGAGGGTAAGGGGTTGGGCTGGGGACTGCTAATATTCTGCTCCTCTGATATCCAGAGTAATGAGTGGGATTGAGACCAATGAGGCAGACAAGGCAGAATGAACAAACTCCTCAGGCTCCTCACTGCCAGGCTCAGAGGAGAAGCCAGTGAATTGCCTCTGGTCTGGGAGAGGATTTGTCTTCTAATGGGAGGACAGGAAGATAGGACACATGCCAAATCAGGACTTTGGTAATTAGGAGACTGGGACCTCTGGCTTCAGAGAGGATTAAATAGCAGCACCTCTGATAGGAAGACTGGAGAGTGGGATGTGAAGTCAAAAGTCTGACCATTAGGAAACTGGAGGATCAGCTACTTTAGCTTCTCCATCTCCAGCGTAGGTCTATGGCTCTATCTAACTCTCTCTCTGTGGCTATCAGAAAAGCCAGAGTATAAATTGTCTTTGGTTACCAGCCTAAAAGCTTCTCCTGTGGTTTCGAGCTTTCTAGATCACATGATTAACTGTGTAGCCTAATTAGAGGTGATCAGATATGCAGTCAAAAGCCTCAAATGACGCCATTTCTGTGTACAATGAATTTCCTAACCATGGGTCCATTCGCTGGACCATAGTCTTTAGATTGTATCCCAGACCCTCTAAAATGGGGAACAGGAATCCAGGCAGCTTGTTCCACGTAGGCAGGAGTCCTAACACCCAATGGTGATGATGGTGGGAGGCGGGCAACGAAGGTCCGGGTAAATGTGGCAGGGAGCCCTGACTAAGGATTTAGGCACTGGAGTCAAACGCCTGTATTCACATCCCACTCTGTAAGGCCACTGGCAACTTAAGGAGCAGCCTACACTTCCTGATGTGAAACTGGCTGTAAAGAGTTAAGTGAGCTAACCCACACAGAGTGCATTAGCTGGTGCCAGCACTGAGTAAGCACCCAATACGTGTTCACTAGTATTACCATGTGCCTACAGTCCCCAGGAATCCTAACCCATCTTGCCGGAGAAGTACCACGCTCATACCCATTACCCAGCTCACACATTTAATCAGAGGATTTTGGCAGCTGCAGGGCTGTCTTCCCATCCATGATCTCCCTTGGAAGTCACGCCCTGCTAGCACATCAGTGCAGAGGCAGCATCATAGACCACGAGTTTTAGTCCCATTCGCGGAGGGCAGACTGTCTTTCCGGCTGAGGTTTGGTCCGTGGCTCCCTGTCCGTGATGTATCCAGGCCCAGCCTATCTTTCTTTCTCTCAGGCTTCGGGGGCTTCCTTCACACACGGTGCCCTGTCGGATCACAGGGCTTCACCCGGCTCTGGCCAGTGGGACCTCGGCAGGCCGACGATCTGAGTCAGGATTCGAAGCCGCGCGCTGTGCCCGGGGTGACTCCTTAGCGCCGAGGCCTGTGTCGAGCCCAGAAGGGAAAGCAGGCGACCTCGGCCCGGCCCAGCCCAGCCCGGGTTCAGGGGTTTGCGCCCGGGCCCCGCCGGCTACCTGGTGGTGGCCCCGGGCGTTCCCGGAGGCCGCGGCGTAGCTCCTGAGTGAAGGTGTCTTTGAAGCGGGCAGCCCGGCGGCCCAGGGAGCCCGCGGGCCCAGCCGCGAGGCGTCGCAGGCGCCGGGCCGCGTCCTGGCCGCGCAGCTGGGCCTGCAGCAGTGCGAAGGCCGTGAGCTGCGCCGCGCGCCGGATGGGCCGCGACTCGGACAGACGCTCCACCAGCTGCTGGCTGTGCAGCAGGGCACCCAGCAGCCGCCGAAGAACCATCCTCGGACCACCCGGAACCCGAAGCACGCCGCTCTTGCTTCTGCTCGGCGCTGCCCAACAACGCACCACGTCTGCGCCCGCGCCGCTGGGTGACGACACTGCCACGCTTGGATTGGGCCGCACGATTCCGACTTTCTGCAACGGCCCCCGCGCGTTTCCGCTTCCGCCTGGGCCGCGGCGGCCTCGTTGTTCCCGGAGTGGCGGCGTCGCCGACCAGCTGTCTGCACTATGTCCGGCGGCCTCCTGAAGGCGCTGCGCAGCGACTCGTACGTGGAGCTGAGCCAGTACCGGGACCAGCACTTCCGGGTGAGGGAGGCCGGGCCGCGAGAAGGGAAGGCGCTAGGCCGGGACGCCGAGAATCGGTTTGCTCTTGTCTCATTGTGTCGTCTCCCGTTCTCCAGTTTCCCGGGACGCGAAGAGAGGCCCCGGTGCCTCCTGGGGAATGGATGCTGAAAGGGCGTTTGGATGTCACTGAAGCCCCATCTCTCATAGAAAGGGAGTTTGAGGCTCGCTTTCCCATTCCCTTGCAGCCGCTGCCTGTTAGCGGGCCACTGCAGAGCGGTTTGAGCGGCAGTAGTGGTGGCTCACGTTTTCACGGGCTGTGTCTCGGGAAGCTGACTTGGCGATGAGGGGAAGAGGTGTCCTTTGACGCCTGGAGTATGTGGAGGCGCCTTCCTGACCCAGATAGTGGGACTTTTTATTGCCTTTTTAAATTTTAAGTTAAATTAGCCAAACTGCCCCTTGGCGCTTCGAGTCCTGTCCTTGGTCTGGTAGAACGGTCCTACACAGTTCTACGCGGTGGATGGGAGACACAAAGTTGAGTCCTGTCTCCACCCTTAGGGAAGCCCTTGGAGTGGGGAGGTGGACCAGCCAAGCTAGGCACATTAAGTGTCTGGATATCAGGATCAGAGAACTGCTGGGTTTCAGAAGGGGGAAATTTCAGTTTCTCCTATGTCATAGTAGATTATGTGGAAAAGGGAAGGCTGCAGATATTCGGGGTACGTTCTTCAGTATCAGCAAAGGCGGGGGTGGGGTGGACGACACATGAACCACTGGTTATTCAGTAAACTTTTATTGAGTGTTGTTGCTGAAGCCTTCTGCTAAACCTTAAAGGGAGAGGGAAGACAGTTTCGGCACACTTAGAGTTCATAATCCTCTAGTAGGGATGGTAAATAGAGGTAAGTAACCTTAATCTAGAGCAGAAATGATGAGTGGAAAGGGAGGGGCTGTGAGGAAGCAGAAGGGAGAACCCTTATGACTGGGAAAGGAGGGCCACATATAAAAGAGGGTAGGCATGGAGAATGTAAAATGTGTTAGTAGGGTAGGGAAAAGGAAATTTTGTTTGAGGCGAAATTGAGGAAGATCTTAAATTCATTCACTCAGTCAACAGTTTTTAAATGCTTACTCTATGCCGGGCATGATTTTCACTTCTATTACTTTCACAGTTCTCATTACTTTAGAAAGTTCCACATCATAACCATCTTGAATTTCAAGCATCCTGCAAGATTAAAACTGTGAACAGTTTTAATTAACAGATTAAACAGAAAAACGACTTTTTCTGTTATTCATCTCTGCAAGTCTAAAGCCTATAGCTTTATTTAGTAGAAAGATACTGTGATGCAGAATTTCTAGTGTTCCCTGAATGGAATCCACATTAACATCACACGTTAAGTACTTACACCACAGTTGTCTTAAGCCATAGGGTATTTGTTTGGACATTACTTACAAGTGGGAGAAAACTAGAAAGAAAAATAAATGCCTCCTGACCATAATTTTAACAAATCAGTAACAGCAGTAATATAAAGTGAATCACTTTAATGTCTCATTCCAAAGTTCTGAAAGCCTATTTTAATGTAGAATGACTCTTGTCCTGTGAACTTTTTAGGGAGTATGAGATTGGGGATAAGACAGGGTTTGGATTCCAGCTACAACTACTGAGTAGCTGTGTGACCTTGGACAAGTTACTTAATAGTCTTTCCTCAGGTGTAAAACGGGGATAATAAATTAGGACATACCTCATTCAGTTCTGAGAATTAAATGAGCCCTCATACATGGAAATCCCTGACCTGCAGTTCCTTGATTCTCCCTAGAGGCAGACATAATTAACTGTTTCTTGTGTATATCTGTGTATATTCATACTTTTATATAACTTGCAGCGTACCTTTCACGTTCTGTACCTTCTTTTTTCACTTTGCTCTCTCTCGGAGATGTTCCATATCACTGCATGTGGATGTTAGATTTTTTTGGGGACTGCATAGTTTTATATTTATTGATGTACCATAATTTATTCCATTTTCCTTTTGATGGATGTGAGTTCAGATGGTTTCTCTGTTCTACCACTGAATGTGATCAGGAGACCTGTTACTCAGCACTGTGCTGCAAAGCATTCAGACACGAATAATGCAGTCTTAGTCTCTGAGTGAAGGAAGCTGGATCAGCATTATGTATGGTGTGGTACATGAAGAAGGGAGGCCTCTTGGGAAATGCTCTGCGGGCCTGAGTATGGATCTACTGAGCTACTTTCCAAGCTGGAATACCACTGTATGGTTGATGTTAGAGCCGTAACCTGGGTCAGAGGGGCCTGCGAGCAGGTCACTTGGTAGGTCTTCTCTTTAGTCTTCTATTTAATTTAATTCGTCCTCCCCAGTGTGGAGGAGGTGAGAAGAGAAAGTCGGAGGACGGCCACACAGGTTTCTGTGAAGCCATCTAAAATACCACGTCTAGCCCATGATTAGCCATCTTGTCCCCAGGGATTGTCAGGTGTGTTGGCTGAAGTCCAGTTGTATTCCTCTCGCTTCATCTTGTCTTCCAAATTAGGAAGCCCATCAAGAAAGTGAGATATCTTATTTTTAGTGATCCCTACATTTTCTTCTAAACTCAGAGAAAAATATACGAGCATGTAAAACCATCTAAGCAGTTGTTGCTTTGAACATTCTCTATGGAAGTATTATAAGGAAGTTCCCTATCTCTGAAAATCCATTTATTTTTCATCATGAAGGATAAAAGGGTCCCCTCTAATATATTGGTTCAAGGTCCAGAAATTAAATTTGGGCCATTAGAGAAGGAGCCAGTGCTGAGGATATGGGGTGTACAGGGAAAAGGCATGCCATTTGTGTGGCAGTATTGTGCAGGAGGAGGAGGGCCACATGCAATGTAACTTACAAGCCATGGCCCTCTACTAAAAGCAGTCTGGACCCTGCATAGTGCTTCATGGACTCTTTTTTTTTTTGGCAAGGGATTTGTGGTGGATTGGGATGATGAGAGAAGCTGATTCCCAAATCAGAGTTAATGAAAGTTTTTTCTCATACTTAGGAATACTGTTTAAACAAGGCTGTTTTTAGATTGTGTTGCTTAACTTCTCTATTTGAAATTCTAGGGTGACAATGAAGAACAGGAAAAATTACTGAAGAAAAGCTGTACATTGTATGTTGGAAATCTTTCCTTTTACACAACTGAAGAACAAATCTATGAACTCTTCAGCAAAAGTGGTGACATAAAGAAAATCATTATGGGCCTGGATAAAATGAAAAAAACAGCATGTGGATTCTGCTTTGTGGAGTATCCTTCCTAGGTGTTTGATGAAGCTCTTGGATGAGGGTGGGGCCACGAGTGGCTGGTCACCTGTTTAAAAAATGAGTGAGGATATTCACTAATTAGCACCCCTACACTTATCTCTACTTCTCCTTCCTTCATCTACCTCCTACCTTCTGTCCAGTGTGTCTACACTCTTACATTGTGAAAGCTGGTAACATTTACATTCTGTTCTGAAATCCATGCTTTGTTTATAGTAGATGCTTCAAGAAAAACAATCTTTCGAGAATGTATGCTTATGGTGATTAAAAAATCCAAAGGGTGTAGTGAAAATAATATCCCTGTACCATTCTAAGCCCAGAGACAATCAGTTACCAGTCTCTTGGGTGTCTTTCCAGAAGTAATCCTGTGGATGTGTGGTAGTGTACTGCATGCACTAGTTTTTTTCCCCACCTATCTTAGATTGTTCCATGTTAGCACATGTAGATCTACCTCTTTTTAAGATGGCTGTATAGTTTTTCATTATGTAGATGTATATAGCTAGATTTTATTTATTTATTTATTTATTGTGAGGAAGATCAGCCCTGAGCTAACATCCATGCCAATCCTCCTCTTTTTGCTGAGGAAGTCTGGCCCTGGGCTAACATCTTGCCTATCTTCCTCCACTTTATATGGGACGCCGCCACAGCATGGCCTGACAAGCGGTGCGTCGGTGTGCGCGCAGGATCTGAACCCCGGGCCGCCAGCAGCAGAGCACGTGTACTTAACCGCTACGCTGCGGGGCCGGCCCCTGTAGCTTGATTTTATAGGTATTTACGTATGATCGTTTATTGTCTCCCTGGAAACTCTATAAATATTGGACCTTCTGGATTTATCCTTTGGTATTTTGGTTTTTTTTTTTTAGCTAATATTTTCTTTTTTGGTCATTTTGTTTTATATTCTGAGAAATTTCCCAGACCTGATCTAACATGTCTTTTGAATTTTTTTTCTGTGCTCTGAATTATCTGTTTCTTTTGGTTGTATTTATGCTGTAAATTTTCCTTAAATGTCTGGTGATCCCTGGGTTTCCAATCGTATTAAGGAAAAGAAGGCTGAGTTTGTGCACTCAAGCAGAGCTTCTCTCTCAAGTTGCTGCCTTGCCTTTGGGATATGTGGGTTTCTCAAATGCCAGAATGAAAAGGGATTTTATTTTAGCCTCCTAACATCAAAGACTGCCCTAGTTCCTCCAGATAGTTCGTTCAGAACCATATCATTTTATTTTTATTTGCCTGGGATTAAATGCCTTCCTGCTAGCTGGTCGTCTTCCCACATAGAGACCTTTAATTAAATCCTATTTGTACCCTCACTTCTTATTCAACTGTGAATTAAGAGCCTCTGGGTTTGCTGTCTCCTTTCTTAAGCCCCTTCAAGAATATTTCACACTGTGACTTTGTTTCACCCATTAGCACTCTTCCATCAGCTTTTGTTGAATCTCTCATCTGCTGATGGCCTCTTCTATTCTGTAGGTGTATGTTTGTTTCCTATCGTTTTAATAGGGGTCTTGAGAAGGAAAGGAGAGAAATATGCTCACTCTATCAGCTTGAACCTATTCCCCGCTTTTCATTTTGGTATCTGATTTCTGGGCTCTGCAAGCTTCTTCCCTTCTCCCTTCAGACACCAGGCACCAGAATGCCCAGGTTTTGCTTTTGCCTTTGGTGGCAATATCATAAAATAGTTCACAGGGCAGGGAGAACAATGAAAACACAAAAGGCAAAGAAAATCCACCTTGTAGATAATAATCAGTCTTTGAGAACTGGAGTGTTTTTGCATTTGCCTTGTAGGTCAGAGATCAGCAATCATAATGGCAAATACCCGAAAGAGAGGCTGCCATTGCCAGTCTTTTTTTCTCCGTTTGCTCTTTTAGCATACATTTTATTCATTCAACAAAAAATTACTGAATGTCCACTATTTGCTAGGCATTGTGTAGGTGCTGGACACTGGAATTTCAGCAGGGTTCCCCTACCTGTGTGAAGACAAGGAAAAAAACATCTAGATCAGCCTGTCTTAAACCCAGCTAATAATCATAATTGCTTGTAGAGATTTCTTTTTAAAATACCATCCCTAGGGGCCGGCCCCGTGGCTTAGCGGCTAAGTGCGCGCGCTCCGCTGCTGGCGGCCCGGGTTCAGATCCCGGGTGCGCACCGACGCACCGCTTCTCTGGCCATGCTGAGGCCGTGTCCCACATACAGCAACTAGAAGGATGTGCAGCTATGACATACAACTATCTACTGGGGCTTTGGGGGGAAAAATAAATAAATAAATCTTTAAAATACCATTCCAAAGATAGATTTATTAGATCTGATTAAATAGGTTTGGGAACTACTAACCCAAGTAATAATTGGACTCTTTCCTTCTAATGAAATACAATGGCAATTCCATATGCTCTGTGACCTCTTTTTATTTATGGTTCTTCTTGAATATACAGCTCCAAATTTGGATGCTGTTGTTTGGATAAGAAGTGTGCAGTTTGTGGTCTAAACCTGCACTGAACATATTTTATATTTTGCACACCAAAATATGGAGACAGTGGGACCACATTATTACTAGGATTATCCAGGAAATCATGATCAATGTAGCCAGAGATAAGTGTGCTATTTGACTCTCTAAGTGCTTCTGGACCAAAAGCAAACAGGCTTGTGCAAGCCAGATTATTGTCTTTGAAGTCCATCTGCTTGGATTAGTTTTTGTACTTTTTCTTTTTTTTGGTGAGAAAGATTAGCCCTGAGCTAATATCCATTGCCAATCGTCCTCTTTTTGCTGCGGAAGATTGGCCCTGAGCTAATGTCTGTGCCCATCTTCCTCTACTTTGTATGTGGGATGCCTGCCACAGCATGGCTTGATAAGTGGTGCATAGGTCTGCACTCAGGATTCAAACCCATGAACCAGGCCGCCAAAGTTGAGCATGTGAACTTCACCACTACGCCACCGGGCCAGCCCCTGTACTTTTTCTTAACTTAGCTTCATTTAGATGTTGCTTCTTTCCAAAATGTTTGGAGAAATGCTATATAGTGTTCCTTAATACTTACATTTAAGATACTATTCAAGAGCAGATGCAGAAAATGCCATGCGGTACATAAATGGAACTCGTCTGGATGACCGGATCATTCGCACAGACTGGGACGCAGGCTTTAAGGAGGGCAGGCAGTATGGCCGTGGGCGATCTGGGGGCCAGGTATGCAGGAAGGTTCTCTGGGCACCGCCTTTGCCTGGGATTCCAGTCCTAATGACAAGTGTTCTGTCAATTTGTATTTGCTCTTTTGAAAATAACTTTGTGCCTATAACCTTGGTTTGAAGTGAATCTGAAAACTAGCCACTGGAATTGGTAAATTGCTTTTTAAACCATGAAATAGTATTGGACTTCTGCTAGGGGCTAGATATTTTCCACCTGCAAGTATCTAGGAAAAAAGCAAAATGCACTGAAATGAGTTTTAAGTTTTTATTTTAAAATAAATAGCCTAATTTAAGTACTTATTCTTTGGAATGTGCTATTTTTGAATGCTGGTGAATGAGTAGGAGCCTGACGTTTGGGAGAAAACCATTGGGTAGTCTTAGGTAATTTTGCAAGGCAGTTGAGCTTTGTATCAGTTGCTCAAAAAAAGTTATGTCCTGCTCAAATGTTCACATTATGATATTTGAAAAGGCTTAGTTGGTTGTCTGACATGTTGTTGGAGGCATATGTGTTACACCGATCTTCTCTGTACTGTAACTTGTGTTCTTTTCAATTAAGGTACGAGATGAGTATCGGCAGGACTATGATGCTGGGAGAGGAGGCTATGGAAAACTGGCCCAAAACCAGTGAGTGGTGAGAGCCCCATCACGAAAAACTCCTCCTTTGGCCTCTTGAATTTGATGTACGTTACCCAAGGTCTGCACACCTGCTCATTTTTACCAAGCTTTGATCAATGTCTGTACTGAGCGGGAAGCCCCTTCATGGTTTTCCTCTGAAAATTATTAAAGGACAGAATCCAAAAGGATGCCTTTAATTCTTTAGTCTTAGAATCTTGGCCATGTGTCAGGTTACCAGAATGATTTTCTGTTACCAGATCAAAAATTGTGTTCCTTGGCAACAGATTTGATCTATAATGTTGATCTTTCAGTCCCAAACACCACACTTTTTTTTTAGGAAGACTGGAAAACTTAAAAAATTTGTTTACCGTGTTTGCATCTAAGTAGGTTCATGGTCTGCACTGGGGCCTGGAATTATTATTTTTTTAATTCTAAGTTTGTGTGGGATAAAGTTTAATAAATGGAGTTTTGCTTTGTTGTATAGCTTTGCTCTAAATTAGGAACAGATGTTTGACAACTGAATTTGTTTTCTATGTTGAATTCTAATCTCTAAAGGCAAATTTAGGAGTCAAGGGGACTTTCTAAATAGTTGGTGCAAAAGTACGCCTTAGACAGACCCAGGGGACACCACCTGCTTCCATGCTTTACAGATCAGGAAGTTAGGGACAGGACTTGGAAGGGTATTTACTAAACATACTTTTCAAAAGATGTAAGTGTTATACCTAAAGCTAAAAAAAGCAAGGGTTTGTATTATGGAGAACCTCAAATACTTATATGAGCAGGGGGGACACTGTCAGTAGGAAATGGGATGAAGTATCGGGGACATGAATTAATTGCCTTGACATGATGGTTGCTGTGAGGGCCATCAGATTTATTCTTTTCATTTTTGGAGTGATCTTGGGAATGGAGTGGGTTTAAAAAAGAGCCTGAAGATCCAGAGAATGCTTAACAAAAACAATCAAATGCTTCCCTCAGGAAATGTGTTTCGGCCAGTTCCCATACTGAAGTCTGTCTTGTTTTCCCCAATTGTGCTTACTGAGTTTCAGAGCTTTGATAGTGAGCTGATGGTCTCTACAGAGAAGGGAGTCTAGAGAATTTATTTTGCATTTGTAAGGCAAGAGGTGATTTTTCTCTAATATTGTGTGTGAACTATAGCTTATTTAAAACTGCTAGTCTAGTATAATTTTCCCTGACAAATGAAATTTTTTCATCTAGCAACAAAGTATCTCGTAACTTCCAGTACTTTGTGAAAAGTTGGGGCTGAAATATCTCAATGTGAACATCTGTCATGGTACAGTAAGTGTAGGTTGTCTCTTTAAATTGAAACTGGTTATTTGAATTTTTAAAAGAGCTATAACTAGTTGTAAGTGCTTTGGAAAAAACTGTTGGCAGACATTTAATTTAATGAGGACATAATATTCATTTTTAAAGTTTCTTTTTACATCGTAGTTTGAATTAATGTACTTTATATTCTTTTGTAGTAAAACATAACTCTAATTTCTATAGGCCTTAAAACCACAGACAGTGGTTCCTATTTGAATTGTGTCTTCTGTAACGGATTTCAATAAAGTTGGACCAACATCATTGTGCCGGTTTCCTCATCTATAACGAGGGACATTGGAACTTGCTTACTCAGGAGTATTTATGGATGTGTTTTAGGGAGGATCTGTGAATAATATGTAGAATTTGCATGTCCATTTTGATTTTACAGTTACCTAATATGGTAGCCACTAGCCACATGTAGCTAATTAACCAAATTAAAACATTTAGTTCCTCAGTCACACTAGTCACATTTCAAATGCTCAACAGCCACATGTGGCTAGTGGCTGTTGTAATGGATGCAAATATAGAACATTTCCATCACTGCAGAAAATTCAATTGGACAGTGCTGTTTAAGGGTAGGCTGCTTAGAGCCTACATGGATCACTGTTCATTAATGAACCTTGTCATGACCGGAATGTCACTGGTAAAAATTACTACTCACCAAACAAACAGGATATGTTATTCAACACACGAGAACACACATTTATAAAGGCATTTAGTTTATTTTTCAAAAAAATATTTTTGCTAGAAGGTTTGAGTAATTTTACATCATCACACTCTTTAAATAAATTCTTTTTCTGACCAAAAGGTACCATTTAAGTGAACAGCTTGTCTAGGTCTGCTTTTGCAACACCCAAATATAATTAGCACTTCTCTGATGGTATTCCCTGGGTCTTCTTAATTATCTACAGGCCAGGAGGCAGAGCCTAGCACATAACAAAGTATGTGCTTTATAACTGCTGATTAGTTCAGTTTCTTAACAGAATTAAACAGAGCAGGTAGTCTTTATATCTAATTCACACTATTAATAAACTGTTTCTCCCCTGAAGGGTCTGATCCACCCAGAGCTCCCAGTTATCTCTTCTAACCCAGGGAAGCAGTGAACTACAACTGCAGAGAAAAAGGGCAGCTCAACTTAGGCTAGTGCTGGCTTTGTCCCAGTTAGGTTTGTTATTGTTTTGTTCCAACTATGAAGTCAAAATGACCAGTGTTACTAGTATTCAGTGATAAGTAGAAAATACAATGCAAAGCCAAAAATGTGATTTGGGGATTACTGGCAGCAACTGCTTCTTTTCCCTTCCTTAAGAGGTTCCCTTCCTTAAGAGAAGGTTGGTTCTCTATGATTCTTGAGAGAGCTTAACTAAAAGTTGAATTAAATCTACATTCATTGCTACAGATTTAACAAAAGGAAAAGTCACTGGAAAGAAGCAGACTGGTAAGTTTGCTGATGGAGAGGACTGGGCAGCTTGTTGAAGGCACATCATAAGTAGCTTTTGGTTTGTACAAGGCCTGCACTCAACCCCAAAAGCATATGGTCTGCCCACCTTGTGGGCACCAAAACATTTCAGTGCCAAGCTAGTGACAGTAAAACAATGCCTGTCTCTTCTACCAACAGCCTAGACTATGTTTCAAAAATGTCTTTGTTGCAAGGAAGCAATTATTGCAAACATCAGGACAAAGGCCATTCTAATGTGGACTTGGGCTAAACAGAGGTTTACACCTAATCACAAGAAGGGGTGGGGAAAGCAGGCTATGTGTGGTAAAACCAAGTTTCATGAATGACAAACATTTTAACCAAACTTAAAATGTTTAACATTTAGAGTAAAGCACACTGGACAGTACACCTCAAGGTACCCTATTAAGCTGGAAATGAAAGAGAAACTGGACTTGGACAGCTCACTTTAGGTTCTCTGTGCTCGTCCCTGTGTGCCTCAGTGCTGAGAGGGTGACCATTTCTCAGATTGGAGGAAACAGCAACTCAAGCTTTGGGCATTAATTCAGATTCTTGACAGAATACAGTTCTTCCTGTCTCTTCTGCATGCCTAGTTCTGTCAGTGAGGAGGTGAAATATGGAGCTCTAAAGTATAAGACATTTTGAATTGATAGCTTAGTTACTGGCTACTTTGTATAGCTACCAAAAAAAAAAAAAAGTTAGGCAAATGTCTCACTTACAGATTTGAAAAATAGCATGTTTGCATAATTATGTCTGAAAACTTGAAGAAGACATCCTCTCCACTTTAAATTGTCATCTTTCCTAATGCTGACACAACCCTACCTGTAGCAGCATAAAGTGCCTCTAATCTCAGTCTTTTTAATGACCTGAAGCACAACAAGAAATACTGACCTGGTTTTACACCAAGGGTTGGAGTCTGGGGGACTCAGGAAAGTGCTGGGGCTGTTTACAATGTAAACACTGGCGTTGAGCTTGGAATGTCTGGGGATGGGAACCCTGCGTGTAAACATGTCCTGACGCCACTCTCAACTGCTGGCAGTCAGCCTCACCTTAACGGCAAAGTTAAACTGCACATTTTAGCTTTTTATTTTCAACACCCCACACCTAAAGAGGCATAAATCCAAGTATCTTTTGCCATTTACTTGGTATTTTTCTGTACAAGCTTCTGAGTTTCTTATATACACATTTATTGTCTTTCCTGCCCCCATTCAGAAAAGATAATTTGGGAGTTTAACATGCATCCTTCTTTATTTCCTTTCCTTTCAAATATCACAAAAGGCTAAAGATGCAAGATCCATTACTTTAACCCTAATGCAGCTAAGTGTAAGGACAGGGCTATTTCTGCCTTTCCCTAGAAGATGAGGTTCACAGACTGGAAAAAAGGGCTCCCTGTGCTGGAGCCTCAGGCTTGGTCAAGCAGAGGCCAGATGAGGAGCCCTGCATGTTGCTGAGATCACTAAAGAGACGAGAGGAAACAAACTGTAATGACATTTGCTTTACTCCCACAGAATCAAGTTGTCTTTATTACCCTTCCTCTCTTCTCCCCACCCACCTGCAAAAGACCTGAAGTCAGTCTTCGGTTTTGAATGTTTATATTTTAAATACCCTTGAAATAGAAAGGTATTTGGCAAATCTTAATTTCTTCCATATAGAAGACAACAGAAGGGAAGTGACAACTTGTAAATTACTCTTAGGCTGAATTCTCATTTGTCTGACCACTAGTTTGATGGATATTAAGTTTTTTAATGATCAATAACAGAAAAATCCAGGGAATTCAATGTTCCAGCAATAGCATTTGTAAGATTTGGGCATTTATTGTAATTCGTCTTAAAACCAAAATTGAAATCTCTCCATGTGTTAAGATAACTGGACCCTCAAGATCGTTGTCTTTTTCTCATACCTTAGTCAACTCTTGCCAGAGCAGGCACTATGCCTGCAAGTGTGCCTCTATAAACAGAACACGCCAGTCAGTTTATGGCCACTTCCTTCTCACCCTTCAAAAGGAATGCAGCTCACTCTCCAAGACTCACTTGGAAAGGGAAGTCAGTGAAAGGTGCTGCTGGTAGAAGTAAAACAGGACTGGCTTTGTCAAAACCACTCCTAACTACCCTTCATGCCCCAGGGAACATCTACTATTCTCAGAGTTATGTTGTATCAAAAACATCCTGCATTTTTAGGTTCTGGTATTAAATTTTAAACCTGTATTCAGTTCATGTCTAACTAAGTTTCAAAAGCTGCACCAAATCTACTAGGTATTTTTTTCTTTTTTTTTTTAATACTCTGCACTGCATGCTCTGTCTATATGCATGCGTTTGGATAATAAATATTAAATATGGGGGGAAACACGCAGAATCCATAAAAATAAAAATGAAACCAAACTGAACATTAAAAAATAGTACATGGTAGATAGAGAAATGAATAAGGGCAAAAAATAAATTTGAGGTAACAATAGTGGCCCAACACCACTGATCTGAAATATCTATAAAAATTCAAATAAGTGTTTGGAGATTCAAGTAACAAACCATCTGCTCCATCTTGGTCACACTTCCCAGAGTCCCTGCTGAGTTTCAGTCCATGAGCCGGCACTCACACAGCTCCTTGTAAATCCTCTTCCGCACTCGGGGCATGTCTTCTTGGGAAAACTGGAAAGGCTGCTCTAAGGCGAGGCACTTGCAGTACTGCAAAGGTCCCAGAAACATTTAAGTGGTATGTGAAGTTATATACAGCCCAAACAGAATAGGGTCTAAGGCAGCATCTTAAAGTTTTCTAAAACTTATTGTAAAGCACATTGTTTTAAAACATTTACCTCCAAATTATAGTCAACTTTTCAGGCAAGTATATGGCTTGGGATCTCTCCTCCCTCCCCACTCAATACTGTGAAAAGTAGAAACTGATGAAGAGGCGCCAGTTCTTCTCAAGGTGCAACCTCTGCTGAGAATGCACCTAGAGCTAATGTGGTCTTTGAGAATCTGAATTTGTTTACAAACTTCAGTCATTTGTGAGTCATATGAATGAGCCCGTCTAAGATGTTTGTAAACCTCTAAATTCATGGATTATATACTATAATTTCCTTCATAAATATAATGTATAACAAATTTTTTAATAGCCCTTTTAGATCACTAAGAGAACTTACAGCATGAGAAAGTTTTTGAATGTGGCCCTTATTTAAAATCTAATTAGGTTTTACTTTGTGGTTAAAGACCATTTGCCAGTGGTTAAAAAAATATAGTTAACTCTACAAATGGCAAGGGTCTATGATATGGATGAATTCAGGACAGTCTCCAGTGTGGCTTACTAATAACCTCTGAGAAGACATGGATGATACCAATTATGCATGCTTGGCCTTAGAAGTTGGTTGTTCCTTATGATCTGAAAATGCAGAAACTACTGCTTCTCAACAACAAAGGAAGGGAGGGGGAGGAAAAGTACTCTGTTACCTGTATGTAGTACCACATACACATCACAAGGACTCCCATTTCTCCTCTCTAAACCCAACAAATTTAATTCACACGCTGTAAATTCTGAAAAACAGTATTTCTTTACCTGGAGCACAAAGACTCCACAGTCACTGTCATTTTTCTGTTGTGGAATACACTAAGGGGAAAAACAAAATGATCATTAAGACCAAGTACTCTTCTTCAGATAAGAAAAACTGTCTTTATGGAAAAATGAGCAAGAGACAGGAAACTTATCTCTATCCAGGATAGCTGATGTATACCTACAGTATTTAAAGTGTTTGATTTTACGGAGGCATCTGACCACATGAAAAGAACTATCAATCAACCACAATTTATAGAACAACAGTTTGCCTAAATATGAGAAATAGGAAATCAAATAAAACCCTATATTAAAACTTCCATTTGGATAATTAGTTTTGCTATCAATTCACTGACAATGGAATCAAAATGGAATTGTGGATCAGAGAACATATGCCTGGACTCTGAATACTTAGCAAGTAACAATCCTGCTTAGCAGTCTTCACTTTTCATCTCGTATTACACAACTCTGTCCCCTTCTTTGAAAGGAACTGTAAAGGAAGGAGTATGTTTTCAAAAGAACTGGTTACTATATTCTGCCTCAAGTGGGAATATGAAAGATTCTTACTAAATTTAGGAGAATACCTGGATATTCTAGTTGGGTAAATTAAGAAAATTTACAAGTTCAATTCTGGTTTGAACTAATATACTAGGTTATTTAAAACACAAAACAAGTTTAAAATTTAGCATTTGGTTCAGTTCAAGGACAAACAAATAAATCTTGTCCCTTTGGGTGTGGGTTAAAGGTTTATTTCAAGACCCTGCCTCTAACATTGTGTCAATGATCCAGACAGACCCGAGTTCAAGGACCTGACTATCAATAGTTTTGATGGCTTTTGAGGAAGCCATTTATGCTTCAGTTTTCTCATCTATAGAATAAAAATGATGCTTATCCCTAGCTGACCTACCTTACAGGTTGTAAGGATCAAATGAGATCATACATGCAAAAACAACTTTGGAAACACAAAGCAGTGACCATAAAACGTAAGACACTGGTATTTGTGACAGGATTGAGAGGCTGTGCCTGGACACTCTGCTCCACATACAGTTTTAATGTCTATGGGCCAACCTAGTGCTGCTTCCTGATTGTGTTCAGAAGCACTCAGGCCAATGTCTTCCCCACATGCCTGGAAAGTAGCCCAGTGCACTTGCTCCCTCAGTGGATCCAAACAGTCATTTCAGTATTTTTGGGGGTCTATATGGGTCATCTGGAAATAAGAGCCATGAGGCAAGAGGCAGGTACCACCAAAAAAAAAAAAATAAGTAAAGTATATATATTTTTTTATTTTTTTCAATAGAGCAATCATATCATTAGCAGCTGCCCCAGGGATGAAGTGATTTAATTTATTTGTTCCCAGCAAGCACTGGGAAATTGAGCAGCCAGATGATGAATACTAAACTGAGGTTTATTCTGAGTTGCCTTCCTGCAGCCTCCAGGTTCTCCATTGGTACTTTCGTCACTAGTCTTCAAATGCTTTTAAAGACACCACCCCTTAGATAATTCCATCCCCTTGACATGCCTGGGTTTTCATTTTTATCACATACTTACCTTTGTAACAGCAGTCTGCCAACCCTGAAGAAATTCAGGTCTATTTTTTTCTCTGGCTTCAGTCAGCAAATACTTTCTTATATTCTGGTTAAAAAGAAACCACAACACAGATGCTGTGTTCCATCAGTTGGTGAAAAATGGAACCTGCCCATAGCAGACAGAAGCAAAGGAGGAGGCTGTGGCCCCACCACTGGGCAAAAGTATGCATTACAGAGTTTAAAGCTGGAACTTGATTTCAGACCTTTCACTTCATAGTGTTAAGAAGGACTCAGACCTTCTGCACTCAGGTATACACTTAGACTGCGGACACTGGTATGTTGTAATTAAAACTTTTTATGAGGTAGTCAGCCCATTCCAGCAGTAAGTCAACTTGCTGAATTTGAAACTTAAATACTAGCAAGACAAAAAGAAAGTCTTAAGTACTGCCAATGCTCAATAGAGGGAAGGAAGCCATGGCAGAAATCATTAGTAACTGAAACTAAGTGAAAAACATTCCAGCCTTAGATATACTCCTTATTTTTGCTGCAGGTAAAGGTATTCTGTTTCTTGAAAGTTAACTTAAAACCACTGTGGATACGAAATATAATCAAGTCCACTGCTGAAATCTCTACCAAGATGAAGCCCATTGGAGTTTCAAATTTTCCCTTACACCCTCAATGCTTTTGTGCATCTCTCACTCTGCATATCTCTTCTAAGGGTGAAGTCAGAGGTTACATGAATTAAATCAACCACCCTGAAGATAGAGTAGAAGTATCAGTAGAAGTATGTATGTATGTGTATATATACAAGTGTGTGTTTGTATATACATACCTATATATACATATACATGTATGCGTATATGTATTTTCTTTCTATAAACATACTATACCATTCTGCAACTTGCTTTTTTAAACTCAAAACATCTTGGAGATCATTCCATGTTAGGACACGGAGATCTACTATATTCTTTTTAACTGCTATGGTCAATTTAATAATATGAATATACTATAGTGTATGTATTTAGCTATTCTGTTGGTAGGGCTAAATTTGGGTTGTTTTGATTTTTCACTGTTATCAATAATGCTGCAATGAACATCCTGGCGCACACCTCTTTCTTATGTGCATACACAAGCATTTTTATGGAGTAGATACCAAGAAATAGAACTGGTATGCAATAGGATATGCATCTTTTAAATTTATAAGGCACTTAGAACTGATTAGAATTGCAATTGTCCCCTAAGTTGCTATATCAATTTATACACTCCACCAGAAAATATGATAATGCCTGTTTCCTTACACCCACATAAACACTTAACATCAAACTTTTCCTAATATAATAGGCAAAAAATGGAACACTGACATAGTTTTAATTTGCATTTCCTGTAATTCTGGTGAGGCTGAGCATTTCTCCATGTGTTTAATGGTTATTTACATTTTTCCTAAAAATTACTTATTTTATCCTTTGTCCATTTCTATTAGATCTTTCTTTTTCTTTTTCATTTGTAGGAGTTCTTTATATATTCTGGATAGTGACTAGCTATAATGTATGTCAGAAACATTTTCTCTAAGTCTATTCCTTGTCTTTTAACTTTAAGGCATACAGAAGTTTTACATTACGTTACGGTCCAATTTATCAATGTGTTCCTTTATGTCTTTTGATTTTTTGTTCTGTGTAAGAAGGCCTTCCCTACTCTAAGAACATAACATCTTCTACATTTTATTCTAACTTATACAGTTTTCTGTTTTATATTTAGGTCATTAATCCATCTGGAATTTGTTTTTATAAATGGTATGAAGTAAGGAGCTATATTTTACTTTCTAAACAGACAGCGAACTTCCCCAGTGGCATATTCTGAATAGCCTGTCCGTTCCCAACTTTATCATATACTAAGTTCCCACATATACATGAGTTATTTCTAGATTCTCTATGCTGTCCCACCAATCTACTTGTCTATCCCTAAGCCAATATAAATACATAGTTTTAATTATTAAAACTTTGGTTTGATGTCTAATAGAGTATTCCTTCCTTCACTGTTCTACTTCAAAACTTTTAGCTGTTCATGCACATAAATCCTGCAAGATGAATTCTAGGATGAGCTTATCAGATTTCACTCAAAATCCTGTTGGGAAATTGGTTAGGACAGAAATTGGTATATATTAGTTCGGGGAGAATTGATCTCTTTCCAATATTGAATCTGCCTGTCTTTCCATCTATTCAAATTTCCTTTAAATACTGCCGAGTTTTCATCTTGAAGAACGTCCACATGTTTTGCTACAGTATATTCCTGGGTAATTTACATCTTTGTTGCTTTTGAAAATTTTTCAGTTACATTTTCTAACTAGTTCTGCTAGTGCAGGAAAATCAGGAAACCTACTGATTTTTCTTGTTTTTATTTTGTTGAACTCTTGTTAGTTGAACTGTAATATTTCTCCAGCTGATTCTCTTGGCTATAATTCATTCTATAGGTTATTTTGAAGATATAAGCCAATCCTAGCTCTAAGAGAGACCAAGGAAAATAATTTCTATCCACATTCAAAATGTAGTTTTAAGAGAAAGGCAGAAAAAAATCTGACAAAATCCAAATAAGACATGTATCTCAGAGAGGGATCCAGATCGTAGACAGCTACCTCTCCCCACCTGGAGATTCCTCTTGTAGACCTTTTCTCTGCCAACATTTTAGATAGTTTTTATGACAGAAACTGACTATGGTACTGACTTCCGCTATTTTAGCTAGAGCTAAGATACTATTTGGTCAATCACAGGAGAAGCAAAAAAACAGGCAGTATATTAACTTACCTCTACACAAAACTTAAAATGAATGCCTTGGGAATCATAAAATGAAATAATTCGATTAGAGAGTGTCACAGTAATGAGAGACCAGTGGACTTCCAGGTGAATAGGAATCAACAGAAGACTCTTTTTAAACAAATCCACCTGATTAAGAAAAGAAAAAGAAATGCAGCCATCACCACAGGCTCTCCAAATCAGTAACAACAAACAGCAGCTTCCATTTACTGACCTTTGACCTGCCCAAGGTCATAAAACTAGGAAGTGGTGAAGCCAGAATTTGAACCCAGGTTTTAGCCCAGGCTTGTAACTACCAAGCTATAGTACACGACAATAAGGAAATTGAAGATACAGAAAGCACTACTTTCCATTTAACCTGCCAAACCTGTGCTTATCAACTGCCTAATATCACTGGGTGCCTTATTTTCATGCTAATTTTCTTGTGAATATATTTGACCTAGACTCAATTCTTATTTCGGAAGGAATCATGGTATTAGAAAACAGCATAGGCTATAAGCCTTCTATCTTTCTACAGACTCAGTACAGTAGTTGAGATCATGGGCTCTGAAGCAAGTCTGGTCAAGTTCCTGCTGTGGCTCTTCCACTTACTGGCCAGATGACTTTGGCAATTTTGGTAGCTTCTTTGTGCCTTGATTTCCTCAACTGTAAGATACAGATAACAATAGTACCTACTTTATGAAGTCGTTGAGTGATAATACATGTAAAATGTGTAAAACTGTGCTTAGCACATTATATGTAGTCAATAAATCTTAGCTATTATTATTACTACCTCGGGTCTCCCAGATGTCAAAATTGAGAAAAATGTCTTTGATAATTCTTTACACATCATTTAAAACCTAACTCATCCTTTACATCCTGATACATATCCTTTACAATTGAGAAATATTTGCTATTCAATTCAAAATCCCAGTTGTGGACTGGATGATAAAGTAGTAGATGCTCAGTAACCATATGTGAAAGAGTTAATGAATTTCGTTTTTCAGGTCTTTTTTCAGAGTATTTTAGTGATTCCTTGGGTTAAAACAATTACAAGGCTATTTTAAACTACATCAGATTTTAAGAAACTATTTCTCAAGCCTTTTTTGCTTTCTGATATTCAGATAATGTCCTGCTCTAGATGAACCTTCTATTAGTCTACATAACCTTGAAGCAAAGCATTGAGCACTTCTGCTTTTCAGTTTCTACATCCATAAACCTGGGAGGTGAGGTGGACAGAAAGAAATGTTAGACAGGATAGACAATTGATCCTTTCCAGCTCAAAAATTCCAAGTATCTAAAAAAAGGACATTTAACATATAGTATTAAATGAGACCAAATTTACATTCTTCTCAAAAAGAAACTTTTTTCTTAATTATGAAACAATTTTTTAAATAAAAATTAGAAAATACAGATAAAAAGATACACTTCAGTGTATATCTTTCCAGATCTTTTGCTTCTTCTTGTTAATATATTAATTTTCACACACACATAACTTTATACGTAGAATTAAGAATGATGTGTGTGGCAGATTGTATTATTGATCCCAATTATTTGTTGCCCTCCCTATACGAAGTTTCTACAGAACTACCTATTGCCATGTGGCTTCACTGCCCTTCCCAGGGGAAGAAATGTAGTCCTGTCATGTGATTTGCTTTAACTAATGTGCTGTAAACAGAAGTGAAGTTATGTCATGTCAAGAGCCATCATGTAGCCCTGAGACTGGCATGTCTCAAGATTAAGGGCTGCTCCTTCAGTTTGGGTCGCATTAAAGGAATAACGACAAAAAAACCATAGGATCATCTTCTTAGGTGCAGGAAAAGCATTTGATAAAACTCAACATCCATTTATGATGAAAAACTCTCAGCAAACTGGGAATAGGAGGGAATTTCCTTAACCTGGTAAAGAGCATCTATGAAAAAACCTATGGCTGACATCATAAATAGTAGCGAAAGCTGAATGCTTTCCTCCTAAGATTGAGAACAAGGCAAAGATGTCCTCTCTTATTACTTCTATTCTACATTGTACTAGAAGTCCTATGGGACTGGCCCCGGGGCTTAGCGGTTAAGTGCGCGTGCTCTGCTACTGACGGCCCGGGTTCGGATCCTGGGCGCGCACCGACGAACCACTTCTCCGGCCATGCTGAGGCGGCGTCCCACATACAGCAACTAGAAGGATGTGCAACTATGACGTACAACTATCTACTCGGGCTTTGGGGGGGGGGGGGAATTAGAAGTCCTAGCCAGTACAATAAAGCAAGAAAAAAATGGCATACAGTTTGGAAAGGAAGAAATAAAACAGTCACTACTTACAGACATGATTGTCTATGAAAATCTCACAGAATCTACAAAAAAGCTCCTAGAACCAGTGAGTGAGTTTGGCAAGGTCACAGGAGACAAAGTCAATATACAGAAATCAATTGTATTTCTATATATTAACGGCAACAACTGGAAGATAACATTTTAAAAATTCTCTTTATAGCAGTTTCAGAAATATGAAATACTTAGGGATACATTTTTAAAAATGTGCCAAGACCTATACACTAAGAATTATAAAATATTGCTGAGAAAAATTCAAGACCCAAATAAATGGAAAATATACCATGTTCATGGACTGGAAGACTTATTATTGCTAAGAGGTCTATTTTCCCCAAAAGAATGTATAGATTAAACACAATCCCAATCATAACCCAGCAGGTTTTTTAAAAACATGGACTGACAAACTGATTCTAAAATTCATATGAAAATGCAAAGGACCTAGAATTACCAAAACAATCCGGAAAAAGATGGATAAAGCTGGCCAACTTACACTAATTTCAAGACATACTATAAAGATACAGTGATCAAGACAGTAGATATTAGCATAAGAACAAAGAGATCAATGTAAGAGAGACATAAAGTCCAGAAACAGACTCACATATATATGGTCACCTCACTTTTTCCAAAGGTGCCAAAGCAATTAAACTGGGAAAGAAAACTCTTTTCAGCAAATGACATTGGAATAACTGGATATTCACATGGCGGGAAAAAAAAGAACCTTGATCCCTACCTCATGTCTTACACAAAAATTGAGATGCATCAGAGAGGTAAATGTAAAACCTAAAACTATAAAGCTATTAGGAGAAAACATATGAGACAAATATTTTTTAGACTGGATACAGAAAGAACTATAAAAGAAAAAAGGATGGTAAATCAGATTTCATCAAAATTAAAAATCTCCATTCATCAAAAGACAAAGTTAAGAAAATAAGTAGAAAAGCCATAGACTGAGAAAACAATCACAAAACATAGATCTAACAAAGGACTTATATCCAGAACAACTCAATAATAAGCCTTTCTTTACTACAAATCTTTTCATTTATATCATTCACCCACTTTTCTATTGAGCTGGTGGTGTCTTTTTCTTGATTGATTGTAGAAGCCCTTTATATATTAAGAAAATGAGTTCTGTGATATGTACAGCAAATATTTTCCCCAGTTTACTATTTGTCTTTTTACACCAGTCCTATTTTTAAATGCAGAATTATTTTTCTTTTTATGTAAGTGAATTCATTTTTCTTTTATAGCATCTGAGTTTTCGGTTGTACACAGAATGGACTTTGCTACTCTGAGATTATTTTTAAAAAGTTCTCTCATGGATCCTCTTAGTACTTTCATTGTTTCATTTTTGTTACATTCAAATCTTTGTTCATTCTGTAATTTATCTTAATATAATCTAATTTAGTGAGTAATTAATTCTTCTATTTTTCACTTTTATTTAATAATAAAGGCATTTATGGCCATTAACTTTCTCCTCAGAACAACTTTCATTATGTTCCACAGTGGTTGGTAAGATGTATTCCCCATCCCATCTCTTTCTCTAGACAGTTTGTATACAATTTCCCTTTTTATTTTGTTTTAGATCCAGGGGTTATATCCAGTAATACGTGTATCTGTAAAACTTTCAAATTGTTAGGAATTTTTAGTCACCTTTTATTATTTATTTTTAATTTGAGTGAATTTTGATCAAGGAATAATGTATGTAATAATTTTCTTTGGGGCCAAGTACGTGATCAATTTTTACAAATGTTCCTTAGATACAGGAATAAATGGATATTCTCTTTTTGACGGGTATAAAGATCTAGTATATACCTATTAAACCAAAGGAATTGGTTTTATTTTTTAATTTTTACTTATGATCTTATTTTTTGGTCTACTAGATTTGTCAAACTATGAGAGGTCTCCCACTATCACTATTTTATCAAGGTCTCCTTGCTTCTGTAATCATTGTTATATCTCCTATACACTGAAATTTTATCACACAGTTTGTTTTCACCTTAAATTCGACCTCATCTGCTGTTAATACTGCTATTCCTTCTTCTTGTTTGCCACTCCTTTCTTTTGGTTTGCATTTGCCTAGTATCTCTTTATCACTTTATTTCCAATCCTTCTTTTTCATATTATTTTACATTCTTATATACAACATATAGTTGGATTTTGTGGCTTAACTCAATCCGAGAGGATCCAAAGGATGGAATAATTTAATTCATTCTATTTAATGAAATAACTCACATACCTGATTTTATTCCTTCACTCTCATGTAGTTTATTATTCAGACATTTTTCCATGCTATTTATAACCTTTCTCTACTCCACACTATATGTGATCATCTTTCCTCATCTACATAACTTTTCCTGGTTAAGTAGCATCCTATTATATGGATGTATATATATATTTTTGTGTGTGTGTGAGGAGGACCAGCCCTGAGCTAACATCCAATGCCAATCCTCCTCTGTTTTGCTGAGGAAGACTGGCCCTGGGCTAACATCCGTGCCCATCTTCCTCTACTTTATATGGGACACCGCCACAGCATGGCTTGACAAGCGGTGCGTCAGTGCATGTGCGGGATCCGAACCGGTGAACCCCGGGCTGCTGCAGCGGAGCATGCGCACTCAACCACTTGCGCCACTGGGCCGGCCCCTGGATGTATATTTTTAATTTGACCTATTTCCTACTAATTAGTTGTTCTCAATTTTTCTAATATAAACACCACCACAGCCCATCCAGTAGTACAAGCAACATACTTGGAAGTCATCTTTTCATACTTCCTTCTCCTTCATCTCCATACCCAACTCACCACCAGGTCCTGTTAATTTTACTTCCTAGATCACACTCACATTTGTGTATATCTCCCACTTCTCCTGCTACTATTCTAATCCAAAGAAACATTAATCTGCAATGGCCTTCTGTTCCACCCACAACAGCTTTGCTCTCATACTCATCCATCTTCTTCAGTGCTGCTAGAGCAAAGAATACAAATTAGATTATGTTACCTAAAACCCTTCAATAAATTCCTATACATTTAGGATAAAATTCAAAACATAGACCTCAAGGCTGTACATCTCCAGATCAGGTCCACTTCATGCCATTCTCTTCTCTGCTCTCTGCATTCCAGTTATAGAAGCCTTCTCCCACCATAATATAGTCATGCGCCCCATAACAATGTTTCGGTCAATGACGGACAGCATATACAATGATGGTCCCATAATATTAGTATCATATAGCTTAGATGTGTAGTAGACTACACCCATCTAGGTTTGTGTAAGCACTGTAGGAGAGGAAGAAATTCTACTCTACCCTTCTAGGTTCTTCTGGCTGGTCTGAGATTTAAATTGACACAAGACAGATTAACCGTAGAAAAGCAAACAAAAGTTTAATAACATGTATACATGGGAAAAACCTAGGAAAACTGAGTACCTTGCCAAAATGGCCGAAGCCCTCACCTTAAATACTATCCTCAGATAAAAACAAAAGATCTTGGGGTGGGGAGAGTCAGGGACTTCAAAAGGAAAGCAGACAATTCACAGGTAGGTGAAGGAGCAAAAGTTTGGAAAACAAGTGTTTGGCCACACAGAAACAGAAGAACACAGGGGAGCCCCACAAACAGGCTTTTCTAGGTTCCTCCCTGTCTACCTCCTAGTCCATATTATGCTAAGGTGATAGCTCAGTTCCTGAGACAGGTTGTTTTTTTAATCAGAATTCTTTTAGCCAGTTAAGGGGGAAATAAAAAAACCCTGAGTCTTTTGTTTCTTAAAAATAAACAGCCTAAAATAATCCTCATGTTAAAGAGACACTTTTTGGGGTGGCAAATTTTGTTCCCCTTCAGCACGCTCTATGATGTTCACACAATGATGAAATCACCTAATGAAGCATTTCTCAGAACTATCCCCTATTGTTAAGCAACACGACTGTAATGATTATCCCTGTGTGTTTATCATGTGCTTAGTGGTTTACATGCATTATCTCATTTAATCCTCACAACAAGGTAAATACTATTGATGTTCCTATTTTACAGATGAAGAAACCGAAGCTTAGAGGCATTAAGTAGTTTGCCCAGGGTCTTACAACTAGTTAAGTGGCTGAACTAGGATCTGAACCCAAGTCTGATTCCCGACTTCATTATATCTATTTCCCCAGAATCGCACTCTTCAACTACATTTCATTTATCTTGGCACTACTGATGATACTTTGCACATATTACCTACATAGCAACATTCAGTTAGGTGTTTGTATCTTGCAAAAAGTTATTTCCATGCACAACTACTTCAGACTTACTCTTAATTTCTTTAACCCATCTAGTATAAAAAGTGAAAAGTTACAGTATCTCTTGATCTATGACTGTGGTATTTGAACTTGTTGGTAATTTTGTCAAAATATCAAAAATAGAAGATAAATGGGCTTTAAAAATAATGTTTCAGACATAGTCAATGAATACAGAGAGATATTAAGGTTTGAAGGAACCATAGGGATTACTCTGATTTGTCATGTTGTTTTATAAATAAGCAGTCTAAAGCCCAGGCAAAGTAAATGTCTTGTCCAAGTTGTACAGCAAGCTAACAGCAATGCTGGAACCATTAACTTCCAGCCCAGTGCTTTCAGTTATAATATTCCAGTCAACTGGATAGACTCAGAGTTTTACTAGTGTCTTGTCTTTCAAACAACAAGATTTAAAATAAACAATAAAAAACAACTGTCACATTAAAGAGTGTGTTTCTAATTAACATCATACTGGCATTAACGTTCTTATTGTTCCACTCAAAGTGGCTTATCATCTGCCTTTCAAATTTAGAATAAAAAAGAAATAAAAAGAATACCTTTTTAGTCCATCTTTTTACTCCGTTATATCCTTTGGTTACCAGCTGTCTATGAAAAAAGCTGTTGAAGAAGTGAACCTAGAAGAGATGTCAAATACAAGCACCCAGATTATGTTAGGCTATGCCCAGATTTAACATCAAAAGAAAATGGAAATTTAAAAATCCTTGAATGTAAGACAGACAAAAAAGTGATGAAAAGTTTCTTTTTAAAAATAATGACCAAAATATAGAAAATACACAGTTCACACAAGATTCTGTTCCAAATTTTCACTAGAATGACCTTATAGCTGTGGTCTGTAGTCAACACTGGAATGGGGCAGTAAACAGATTACCTGAATCCAATCAAGTAGAGAAGCAACCTGACAAACCTCTCCCAATCAGGTGACAGAGCTGAAAGAGTACTCAGCCATTAAAGAATGAGGTGACAATTACCTTGAACTCAAGGGATATGGATTACAAGTTTTGCAAACTAACTCCATCTGAAGGATGAGGATTTGGAGACTCCTGCTGTCATAACAACTATAAAAGGGCCTTAGCATGATCATTTCTAGCACTGAAAGAATTACCCTAGTCGTATGGAACGTCATGTCTTGCATTCTTGGCTTCAAATTTCTGCCTTATAAATTAGTATCAGCTCATCCGAGATAGAAAACATATTGTGGTCTTAAAGTGTTCACTCAGGGGCTGGCCCCGTGGCATAGTGGTTAAGTTTGTGCACTCTGCTTCGGGAGGCTGGGGTTTGCAGGTTTGAATCCCAGGCATGGACCCATGCACTGCTCATCAAGCCATGCTGTGGCGGTGTCCCACTACAAAATAGAGGAAGATGGGCACA